>NW_020539725.1:40968663-40982484 GCF_003426905.1 Ctenocephalides felis | reverse complement strand
AGTAAATATCATAGATAAAGGCTTATTTATCTATGAGTGTGACATATAATCGAATAATAAAGTACTTACTGAGAGTCCGCAAATTTGATTTAAAAAAAATTATTTATATAAAAAACTATTACAATACCAGATTAGCATAACTAAAATTTCCCGTCCCGGTTTTGACTTAAAAAAATATGGTCACCTTAATTAATAATGACCGAGTTTGACCCGTTTTTCGATTAATCATATAGTCCCATTTTTAATGTATCATTTTTCTAATTAAAATACTATTCGATCGCAGAAATTTATCGCGTATTTCATTTGTAATGTTGTATATACTTACTTGTTCTATGTATTGATATATAAATATATATTTTTAATTTCCAAATTTTGGCGCCCTGGTCACTAGCCCTGGCTCCCCCGATTGTGCTGTCTGGGAATCGGTATTTATTATATCCTAATGTATTTATTGAAATACCTGCGATTTTGATACAAACGAACAATGACGAACGATCCGAACGATCCATATAAGTTTATTTATCTTTATGTTTTCCACACTTACTATTTTGGCTATCTTCACAGCTTTCAGATAAGATAAATTTAATTTTGACGTTTCAAACTGAAAGAATAACAAAAATTTTGTGGTTTTATATTTATATAAACTCAAATTTGCGAAAAAAATGCGTAGAATTTGATTTACAAAAGTTTTAAACAAACTTTTTGTGACAGACATAATGTTTTTAATCAATTGTACTTGTGCGGTTTTAACGAATTTATTTCGAATTGTTTGTTATTATTTTGATCCTTTGAATTCATACAACTGGCCGCGCTGTAATGTTTAATTACCCAACGAATGTTTAATTACCAGCGAATAGTGCTTAATTATTGTGTGTAATTATGTTTTAACTAGTTTTTAATATGTTTTTGCCATAAAATTTGATTTTAGTCCTAATAATTAATAAATTTGAGACCGGGGTTCCGATTACTCTCAGGGGCTCTTTCAGTCGCGGGAGCGACTACGCGAGTACCCTCCAACCTGCCTATATAAAGGGGTGCTAATTAGCGGGCGGCTCATTAGCGCATCAGCTCTCGAACAGTAAACATCTCGCGCAGTGGTGCAGTGCAACTGATCAAAGTGAATAGTAAATATTATTATTTTGAAACCAAGTAGTGTTTTTTAAGTGTGTTCCGGTATGCAGTATATACTTATAAAAGGTAAGAGCTTTTACTTTTCATTATTTTGTACAATTATTAAGTTTTATTAGCACAACAATTGACGCCGTTTGGTACAGATATGTAAACAGTCTTTACACCTGTAAAAATGTCTTAGGCGTGCTTAATTGTTGAGTTATTATAAATTTACTACATATTATTTAATATTATGGCACCTTTACTCAATATTTATTGAAATTTTTACGATTTTTTGCAATTTAAATTTTGTTGTTTTTAAAAAATTCAAGATGGCGGCCATAATATTATTGACAGTTATTAGCACAACAACTGACGCCGTTTGGTACAGATATGTAAACAGTGTTTACATCTGTAAAAATGTTTTAGGCGTGCTTAATCGTTGATTTATGATAAATTTAATACATATTGTTTAATATTATTGCACTTTTCCCCAATATTTATTGTAATTTTTGCGGTTTTTTGCAATTTAAATTTTATTGCTTTTCAAAAATCCAAGATGGCGGCCATAACAACAACCGGTGGTTTTTGCCTGATTTAAGCAATATAACCGTTTGCACAACCAACCAAAATATTATTGATGATAATTCAATAAACTTTGATGCAATAAATTCATTTACGTTCAAAAACTGTGTCTGTAAAGTTTTTTTTTATTCAAAAAAGCAACGACAAATTCTTCGGTCCTGACGGCGTCTCAGCTGTCAATTGACCAAAGTTTGAATCGCTTTTTTAACATTACAATCGTATTTTCTACGATAATTCCAATATAAATCATTTTCATTTAACAAATTGAATTCATTTTCATCAAATTGCATATTGTTATTATTTATTATTTGCAACTTTTTCGCAAACTATTGACAAGCCATCTAGCGGCGTTTTGCAAAACAAGATGGCGTCCGTTGCTGACTTTAGTTTATGTTCAAACCAGTACTTCTGCTTTATATTTAAATATTTACAATTATTATTTATTCAATAATTATACACCTTTATTATTTTTTTACATTAATTTCAAGTTATATAAAATAATAAATATGTAATGGAATTATTTCATATTATTTTTAAATATATTTTATTAAAATATGACATAATTCCATCATAGACTTATTATTGTATATGACTTAAAAATAATATAAAATTCTATTGAATTAATTAATAGTTATTTTTAAACCTTTTGAAACAAATCTATCGTTATATTTTTCATTATTTTCAGATTTTGATATGATCTTATCACTTCGAGCCCACATCACTTCATTTTGCAGAGAGTTGCAGATGCAGAATTTGCAGATATTTATAATATTGCAGAGAGATAAATGGGCGAAGATGCTGCAAAGGTAGGATTTCTTTTATTTTCAACTTATGGGAATTATATTATTTTTTTTACTTAAAAAAATAAATAATTTTCATAGCCCATGATGATATTTATGCGGATGCGGTGATAAGCAATGTGTTCATTTCATATATTATAATTGATTGATGATTTATTTATGTTATATTATTATTTATTTGCTCGAAATATCCTATTTATATGTATTTAAATTTGTCGTCGTTGCTGATAGATCTTCAAAAGGTTAGTGGCTTTGTTTTTCATTTAATTTCTTTTATTTGCGCAACATTTTTTTAGCATTTTTTATTTCTGCACTATTTTTATCACTTGCTTGTCACCATCGATACGAGATTTTTTACTAGAATTTTTTCCAATTAGAATTTTTAATGATCAAGACTACCTTTTACTTTTTATCACACCCTGATCGGTTTAGACACCGAAATTTTGTATATTTCATTCTACCCTGTTGTAACTTTTATTTTTTATCAAACCCTGATCGGTTTCAATACCGAAATTTTGTATATCTCATTCTACCCTGCTGTAACTTTTATTTTTATCAAACCCTGATCGGTTTAGATACCGAAATTTTGTATATCTCATTCTACCCTGTTTTAACTTTTATTTTTTATCAAACCCTGATCGGTTTCAATACCGAAATTTTGTATATCTCATTCTACCCTGTTGTAACTTTTATTTTTTATCAAACCCTGATCGGTTTAGATACCGAAATTTTGTATATCTCATTCTACCCTGTTGTAACTTTTATTTTTTATCAAACCCTGATCGGTTTCAATACCGAAATTTTGTATATCTCATTCTACCCTGTTGTATCAACCCTGATCGGTTTCAATACCGAAATTTTGTATATCTCATTCTACTCTGTTGTAACTTTTATTTTTTTATCAAACCCTGATCGGTTTCAATACCGAAATTTTGTATCTCATTCTACCCTGTTGTAACTTTTATTTTTTATCAAACCCTGATCGGTTTAGATACCGAAATTTTGTATATCTCATTCTACCCTGTTGTAACTTTTATTTTTATCAAACCCTGATCGGTTTCAATACCGAAATTTTGTATATCTCATTCTACCCTGTTGTATCAACCCTGATCGGTTTCAATACCGAAATTTTGTATATCTCATTCTACCCTGTTGTAACTTTTATTTTTATCAAACCCTGATCGGTTTCAATACCGAAATTTTGTATATCTCATTCTACCCTGTTGTAACTTTTATTTTTTATCAAACCCTGATCGGTTTCAATACCGAAATTTTGTATATCTCATTCTACCCTGTTGTAACTTTTATTTTTATCAAACCCTGATCGGTTTCAATACCGAAATTTTGTATATCTCATTCTACCCTGTTGTAACTTTTATTTTTTATCAAACCCTGATCGGTTTAGATACCGAAATTTTGTATATCTCATTCTACCCTGTTGTAACTTTTATTTTTTATCAAACCCTGATCGGTTTCAATACCGAAATTTTGTATATCTCATTCTACCCTGTTGTAACTTTTATTTTTTATCAAACCCTGATCGGTTTCAATACCGAAATTTTGTATATCTCATTCTACCCTGTTGTAACTTTTATTTTTATCAAACCCTGATCGGTTTAGACACCGAAATTTTGTATATCTCATTCTACCTGTTGTAACTTTTATTTTTTATCAAACCCTGATCGGTTTAGACCCGAAATTTTGTATATCTCATTCTACCCTGTTGTAACTTTTATTTTTTAATCAAACCCTGATCGGTTTCAATACCGACATTTTGTATATCTCATTCTACCCTGTTGTAACTTTTGTTTTTTATCACACCCTGATCGGTTTCAATACCGAAATTTTGTATATCTCATTCTACCCTGTTGTAACTTTTATTTTTATCAAACCCTGATCGGTTTAGATACCGAAATTTTGTATATCTCATTCTACCCTGTTGTACCTTTTATTTTTTATCAAACCCTAATCGGTTTAGACACCGAAATTTTGTATATCTCATTCTACCCTGTTGTAACTTTTATTTTTTATCAAACTCTGATCGGTTTCAATACTGAAATTTTGTATATCTCATTCTACCCTGTTGTATCAAACCCTGATCGGTTTCAATACCGAAATTTTGTATATCTCATTCTACCCTGTTGTAACTTTTATTTTTAATCGAACCCTGATTGGATTCAATACCGACATTTTGTATATCTCATTCTACCCTGTTGTAACTTTTATTTTTTATCAAACCCAGATCAGTTTTAATACTGAAATTTTGTATATCTCATTCTACCCTGTTGTATCAAACCCTGATCGGTTCCAATACCGAAATTTTGTATATGTCATTCTACTCTGTTGTAACTTTTATTTTTTATCAAACCCTGATCGGTTTAGATACCGAAATTTTGTATATCTCATTCTACCCTGTTGTAACTTTTATTTTTTATCAAACCCTGATCGGTTTAGATACCAAAATTTTGTATATCTCATTCTACCCTGTTGTAACTTTTATTTTTAATCAAACCCTGATCGGTTTCAATACCGAAATTTTGTATATCTCATTCTACCCTGTTGTAACTTTTATTTTTTATCAAACCCTGATCGGTTTCGATACTGAAATTTTGTATATCTCATTCTACCCTGTTGTATCAAACCCTGATCGGTTTCAATACCAAAATTTTGTATATCTCATTCTACCCTGTTGTATCAAACCCTGATCGGTTTCAATACCGAAATTTTGTATATCTCATTCTACCCTGTTGTAACTTTTATTTTTTATCAAACCCTGATCGGTTTCAGTACTGAAATTTTGTATATCTCATTCTACCCTGTTGTATCAAACCCTGATCGGTTTCAATACCGAAATTTTGTATATCTCATTCTACCCTGTTGTAACTTTTATTTTTAATCAAACCCTGATCGGTTTCAATACCGAAATTTTGTATATCTCATTCTACCCTGTTGTAACTTTTATTTTTTATCAAACCCTGATCGGTTTCAATACTGAAATTTTGTATATCTCATTCTACCCTGTTGTAACTTTTATTTTTTATCAAACTCTGATCGGTTTCAAAACCGAAATTTTGTATATCTCATTCTACCCTGTTGTAACTTTTATTTTTTATCAAACCCTGATCAGTTTCAATACCGAAATTATATATAATAATCGATTATTATATCGTCTAGGCCCCTGACTGTGCCTACAGCACTGATATACCATTCTTAAGTAATATTAGTAATATTAAAATTTGATAATAATGATTCTAATTTAACGCATTTGTATTAATAAAAAAGAAGGGATCTTTTTAGATTTTATAATTCTGTTGAAAAGTCGTTACTCAGATAACTTTTAATAAAAATAGCGCCTGGTGTCTGCAGTCGAATCACTGATCGTTCACGTTTACTGGAATTGTATTTTTAACTTTCCGAAGAGGGCTAATTAACCCTCTGGGAAATTAATTTCCCAAAAAATTCGAATTCATAATTTAATTTAATAATTTAATTTTTAACTTTTTCTCATTTATTGAACATGGCTAGGGGTAGCGTTGATTGGTTTTACAAGGTGATCGATACAGCCATTTCTTTAGAATTTGCAGAAAAGTTCAAATTTTTTGTCACAAGAAATCTTTAACCGATGTTAGAAAAATATCTATTGGATAGTCATTGCACATTTAAATTTAGATTATTGATAGTCAATAAAAGTTTCATAAATATAGTGCCACAATTTGCTGCAATAAAATAATTATTTTATTACAGTGGTATGATATTGATACTGTACTGCGTAGGACTTAATTCGTTTCGAAAATACAGTAAAATACAGTGAAAAAATACAGTTTCACTTGTTCTACACTTTTCCGCAGCAGTTGCATTGTACAATTTAACCGGTTTGCCATAACCAATTCGTTTGGCGTTTTGTTTAATCCTTATTATTTTATCTTAATGATAATTAAAAACAACGATTCCTAGATTTGATTCTTAGGTATATTATTAGTTGTTTTTTCTACAAATTTTACTTTTGCGAATTCCATCATTACTATTTTGCCCGCTGTCATTTTTGAGATCACGAGGCCTACTTTTGCGATTTCTGGTTTCTATACTCTTAGCTAACAACATGTTATCCGCTTCGAGTCTACGAAAACATAAAAATTGTAAGACCAAAGTTTTTATATTTTTTATATAAAAGTATGTCATTTGAATAGTTTATCTCGTACCTTCCCAATTGAGAGCGAAGGGCTTTGTTACATTCACATAAAGCATCATTTTCTAGCTGTAGACGCCGCATTTCTTCTGCATGTTGATTTTTCGTTTGTACCAATTCTTCTTTAGAAGATCGCCTTATCTCGACTACCAGATTTGAGGCTCCTTCAGCCTCACATGACAATTTGCGCAATTTATCTTCAAATGCACTGCGTTCATTTTCACAATTTTTACATGAGCCTCCATTAAAACGCGGTTTACGCAATTCTTCATTATTATGTCTCAACTGGCTTATTTCCTTTGAAGTATAAAGAAAAGTTGAATCCAGACTGAATTCAGTAGATAAAAGGCTTTTTTTAAAGCTATATGTGTACCACAAGACTTTTTTTGAGGCTATAGCCTTAGTCGTACAGCATATATATATATATATATATATATATATATATATATATATATATATATATATATATATGAGTAAGTTCTTCAAGGGCATACATCAAATAAAAGGCAAAGATTTAGAAGTTAATCTTTAATTTTTCCAAACGTTTCGACATAGTATTTTATGTCATCATCAGTGGATATAAATATGGTCTTACATCAGTAGCTAGCGCAAGGAACACAATTTTGCACTATCATATATACATTAACTTGTTTTTTTTAATATTAATTTGTTGAACAGAGTATAGCAAAATATTTGTGAAATATATAATATATTTTGCACAGAGAACGTAGTTTATGTGACAGAGCCCGAGGCTGTGAGAAATATTTCACAAATATTTTGCTATACTCTGTTCAACAAATTAATATTAAAAAAAACAAGTTAATGTATATATGATAGTGCAAAATTGTGTTCCTTGCGCTAGCTACTGATGTAAGACCATATTTATATCCACTGATGATGACATAAAATACTATGTCGAAACGTTTAGAAAAATTAAAGATTAACTTCTAAATCTTTGCCTTTTATTTGATGTATGCCCTTGAAGAACTTACTCATATTTCTCAACATCAAAATTAACTACTTTAACATATATATATATATATATATATATATATATATATATATATATGCTGTATGACTAAAGCGAAGAGGCCAATTAATCATACCCAAAGCACATTTTTGAAAATTTGAGGCTACCTATTTTGATAAAAAAAAGTGATTGTTAATCAAAAGCCACCTAAATATATATTGAATAAACAAAAGATTTTTTTCTAATTTAAATGCATTATATTACAGTATTATTTCCTTAGGTGGTACGACTTGAGCAACTTATCCTATAATGAATACATACTTGTTTTGTTTAAATGAGAAAACTGAATGTTTAAATGAAACATTTTGATCATTTTCTATAACATAGGGCAATGCACAAATAAAGTCCAGAATTAAGTTAGAAAAAGTATAGTTTCCTGATCTTTACAAAATTGATCACATATGTTATTATTAGCTTAATTTATTAATTGAATATCAAATAAATCTATTTTTTATATTGAATGTCAGTAAGCAACAATAAATAATCGTTACCTGTAGTAGTGTTATTTCCAATAAAGATTTTTCATCAATTTGTGTCTTCAGCGCTTTATAATCATCGATTAAACGGTTATAATTATCAGTAGCAGCTAATAACTTGTCTTCAAGCTCAGTTTCACTGCTTTTCGCATCTTCTAATTTTCTATTTTGTTCCTCTAAATCGCGATCATGAGTTTGTTGCAACAATTTTTGGCAATCCACTAATTCGTCTCGTAATACCTTGAGTTCACATTTTGCTTTTGAAATATCATCCTCCTTCTGGTCCACTAGACTTTTCACTTCAGCAATCTCGGTAATCCATTTCTTCATATCATTCTGTAATTTTTCGTTTTCGTCACGAAGTTTATTATTAGTTTCCGTTAACTGGTTTATTTCGCGTTGTAGCTTGGAGTTTGTGCTGTTTACGTTTGCATTGTGGTAAATACCATTCGAGCGATGGCCAATTTTTCTTATTTCTAAAGTAAGAGTCGTAATTTGTTCTTTTAGATCATTTTTGCAAGCTTCAATGTCTTTTGAAATATTAATTTTTGGAGCTTTATATAGAGACTCCATTTTTTTCACTTTGTCAACAAGTTCTGCATTTTTGGATTTCAATGTGAAATGGTTCATACAGAACATTATGAAATATAATAACATTTTCTTGTATCCTTCAGAATGTTTATGCATTCTTGATCCCATGTAACTCTTGAGTTCAGATATTCCGGCATTAAATTTGACCAAAACTCCATTTAATTCATTTATTTGCATAGCGGGCACAAAATAGTCTCTATTTGTGTGAACACAATCGACAATGTTATTTATTTGATCTTGTCCTTGTACTTCATCTACTTCCAATAATTGTTCCGATATCGTTTCATCAGTTTGTTCCGATAAATGCTGTGCAGATCTTTTATCTAGGCAATTTTGATATGAATTAATGTCGTCGATATTTTTCGATTCATCTAACATCATCAGTAATTTTTTGCATAATATGCTATTATTTAAGATTAAACTTCTAAGATCTACGTTGTAGTAATCAGATGCAAAAATTTGGCTATCACTTTCAATGCAATTAATTTCATGATCTTTGGCAAGCCACACTATTTCCTCATAGTGTTTTTGTAGTTCATCGTTCTCTCTTATCTTTACTTTGAGTAAGCCACTAATGCGACTTAGTTCTCGTTCTGCTTGAAACAATTCATTTTGTAATCTAATATTGTCCGTTTGAGTTTTAGCAATACTGTCGGTTGATGCTCTAATTTGAATATTGTAATTAGAAATAGTACCATTGACTTGCTCGTAATTTGAAAGCAGATGTTGAAATTCGTCATCTAAAGTTTTAATTTCATTTTTCAGTTCTTCAATTATATCATCTTTAAAATTCTTCATTTCTATAAATCCATCAAAATCGATATACTTAATTGCGCATTCAGAATCGTATTCTTCACACTGGCTTTTGCATTGGTAACTCAAAAGCGCTTTTTCCTGCAATATCTTTTCATATCGTTGTTGCAATGAAACATATCGCTGATTTTCTGATTGATATTTTCTTTTCAAACTTGTAATAAGAGATTTAAGTTTATTACAAGATCTATTTTTCTCTTCTAATTTCTTTTCAGCTTCTTGCAGTTTGTAGAACAAACTTTTGCAATTAACATGTTTACAAGTAAAAGATATGTTATCTTTAGAGTTTGATAATACTGCTAATTTCGGTTTGTCTGCTGGCATATTTCTATCGCTATTATTTTCAAACATAACAAAGGCATTAGCAAATGTATGAGACAAGTCAGAATTTGATCTGCCTAGTCGAAGTTTTTTCTTGGTATTCTGATCTGATTCAACTTGCTTTAATGTGCCATCAGTATAACAAGCTACCGATTGCTTTATTAATATTTCATTATTAAAACTGGTTTGATAATTTTTGTCATCACGTATCGTATTTTGTAACATAAATTCGCTTTTACAATTCTCAAAATGTTTGTTCGCATAATGTTGGAATATAAGCTTGGAATCTGTTTCCTCCCTGAATACTTTTGAAAATGGCTCATGTTTATTACTTACACTTACACATGATTTAGTTGAAATTCTTTCCTGCGACTCATTTGAGCAATATTTTGAAATTTTAGAAGTTTTAGCGTTACTCATAGTTATTTTGGCTTTATGAAAGCTGAGTTTGTCCGTACTGCAGATATTCATCTTTTTTCTTATACCACAAGCCGACTGTTTTTTGCTAATTCTATTTGTTATTTTAGCAAATATATTTGATCTAAAATATATTCCATTTATATTTAGGCGATTAGTGCCTGAGGATTCAAATTGTTTTATTTGAGATTCTAACAGTTCTATTTTCTTTTCCAAAATATCTTTATCGCTCATTAAACTATACTTTTCCGATTTAATTGTGTCAACCATTTCTTTATATTCTTTGATCGTTGCTGTTATGTCAGCATTCTCTTTGTTCAAATCTTTCAATTTCTTCTTAAGAGATTTACAATGATCTTTTAAATCTACATTATTCTCTTTTATATTTATATTTGCATTAAGTTCTTCAATATTCTTTTTAGAAACATCTGCCGATTTTCTTAGTTCTTCGTTTTCTTGCAGAGCTGACATTATGGCAGATGACATTTCATTAATTCTTCGTAACCAAGTTTGCTCTTGATCATGGAAGTGCTTCTCTTTGGTCTCCAGTATTTCTTCTAGATCATGTATGCGGGATTGTAAAGAAAAATTGTCAAACTTTAATTTTTCATTACGGTTTTCGATCTCTTTCAAACAATCCTGCCAGTTGCTCATTTTCTCATTACATTGTTTCATGTTGTTATGAATTTGATTTGAAAATAGATCGCAATCGTTAAATACCTGGTCGCAGATACTCGTGCAACGGAAGGTACACGATCGATACGAATTTAATATTCTATCAAACGCTTTACTCATATGATGCATTTGGTTTTCAAATAATTTCATTCTATCATTACTTTGCAATTCATCCAAGTCAAATAAATGTAAAATGATTCTTCCATTGAATAAAGCTCTTTGATAGGTTCTAAACGTAAGGTAATAGTTGGATACATTTTTTATTGATGATTGCAACAACTTTAAACTATCTGCGAGTGTGTTGTGTTCGGAATCTACTTTTTGCGAAGATTGATCATTCATGTTTTTGATGCATGACTCCTGCAGACGCATATATTTCCTAAATTTTAATATTGTTTTTTCAATATGATTATAATTTCCTATTGTAAGCCTTAATTTGCGTACCCCATCAAATTTTAATGATGCTAAAGATCTTAAAAAATATAATTCTAAATCTCTCAATATATCGTCTAGAACCAAAAGTCTTTTTTCTGCAATTTCGGTACTTCTCGAAATTGTATCCGATTTGAAAGCGGTTAAAAACACATTTCGTGAAGAGAAAGAAGTATCACTTAGTTGGTCCAAAACGGCCATAAAATCTGGCTCAGATTCATCTGCTATATTGGGAATATCACTTTCACCTGTTTGAATGTTATTGATTTTATAACCAGTGTACAGCGCTCTCTACGAAAAAATATGTATGTTAATTTTTCAGTTATATACATTGAAATTTATAATTACAACTTTTTTCCTTCGCTTTCCACTTGCGTCTTCATTATCTGCTTCCCAACCACCACCAGAAGAAGCTTGTCCGCTGCTAGTATCAGAACTAACAATTTTCTCTGTAAATTATTTAATATTATATAAATATAAGATAGAACACAATATATGTTTGTCAAATTATGATAGCGTATGCTTATATTGTAAATCCTTAGGCACTTGAAAAAAATAGTTAATTTTTAGTATTTTATAAAACTTTTATCAAATGCAAGAATATTTTACTTTCATCCTCTTTATATAAAGTCGCATTGCCAATTTTACGGGTCCATTTTTTCAAAGGTTGATTCATCTCCTTGCTCAGTGTTACAACCGCACCATCCATTTTACCAAAATCTTAATAATCTATAGACAAAACTGATTGCATTACATATACTTAAATGTGAGTTTTAGCTGAGATTTTTATTCGCTTTGCAAATAATGATTCTATCATTTCCAAATAATGATTATAACTAAAAATACTAAATAATTAATACCTTATCTAAAGAACGCAAAAATAATATGTATGTAAATCCTTTGCCGCAACTCATTTAAATCCCCTTCAAATCTAAAAAAATATAATATATATATAAATTTTGCTACAGATATATAAAAACAAAAGATAAAACTACAATATTTTACATCCGCCAAATAGACAATTGAATCATTTTCAATATCACATTATTTGAAATTATCTCCATTGTCAAAAAATATGGAATTCAAGTGTTGACTTATATAAATCTGATTTATTTTGATGTTTACTAAATTAAACAAGCACGTTATTACATTAGTTCTCGTCCTGATAATAAAAACTAGAATAAGTGTTTTTTGAAGAATCAACCACCATCATTGTTTAAATCTCACTTTAATTTTTAACTGAGAATTATAAAGAAAAAAAACATTAATCATATTCAAATTATTTCAGACTGGGTCACATTGATTGTAGATTTGTAAAAAATGTAAAAACAACTTTATGTGAGTACCAATTTTATTATTATTAATACATTGATTTGATTAAGTTGAGCCTATTTTAGAGATGTTGGACAAACAGATTTTGATTAACAACTTCTTCAATACTAATTACCACTAAGAAAGTGTCTTTCAGTCTTCATCAACAAGCACTATTTTAGGCTCTTAGGTTTGAATATTGCTATCCTTCATTACTATTTGTGAGTTATTCCAGTTCTCGTAACTTACTAAATTTCGGGTATACAAAAATTCGGACATCTAAATATCTAAATATTGAAATTGACATATTTTCAACATGTATAAAAACTTCTTCATAACAACCATACATCCACTCAGTCGAGGAGCAAAAAGTTGTATCAATGCTTAACTTTCAATTTTGTTTACTTACAGATTACTTATATAATGTTTATTAATCCTATCTTTCACAGCATATCTTAACAAATATAAATCCATTTTTTTCTAAAAATGCCTTTTTATCCACGTAATATGCAAATATTGCAACAATATATAAAGTTTGGTATAATTAAAAAAAATATTTTTCAGGATTCGAAATGTTGAATATATCACTTGCTTCCATCACTTGCTCCCAAGGGATCAAAACTCTTCCAAAAATCTGATATTTGAATAATATAAATGTTAATTATATTCCAAAGATATCAAACAACTTGCAGGTATTTAAGAATAATTCTAAGTTTAACTACTTAAATATAGTTGCTTTAAAAGAAAATATGCATGGTTTAAACTTTTTAATAATTTTCTAAAATAAAACTTACGTTAAAATTTTAAATTTTAAATTAAGCCTTCGAACTGAATTTTAACTTTCAATTCAATTAAACATATATAAAATCATGCATATTTCCTACTCTATAAATCTTTATTTTATAAAACATATCAATAAAATTTAAAGAAATTTCATAGCGTGATCGGTGCGATTAAATAAGTGATTAAACTGTTAAACATAGACATCCTTGTAACTATTATGTAAATATATGTATATATGTGAGATACGTAGATCTCATCCAGAAATAAATATCGTCAAAATATGAACGATTA
>NW_020539725.1:40916946-40967663 GCF_003426905.1 Ctenocephalides felis | reverse complement strand
TTAATGAGTAATATCATCAGATAATTGGTTGCACATATATACAGATCATTATAGCATGCAATTAAAGTGATTTGAATTGAATAATTTCAAATAAATTTACCACATTTAGAGCATTTTTTTTTTTTAATAAAACTATTAAAACAGGTATGTTTATAGTTATTGTGTACTCAATATTTCAGTAGTATGCTTAATGCATATTAAGTATTACTTTAAATATCTTGGTTTAACAAATTAAACCAAAAGGGAACATATATTGCTATTACATTACATTAGTACTTCGAACACATTGTTCGACATCCAAATGTGTTAAGGTTATGTTCAAGAACTTACATTTTATTTGCTTTTTTGGTAAGATTCATAAGCTCAAATCTCAAAAACAAGTTCTAGTTAGATATATTAAAGTTTGTTTTAAAAATTATTTAAATGACTAAGAGCAATCTAAAAACATGTGGTTATGTGCATTACCTCTTGTATCGATTCTGTATCACCATTTATTAGAATGTCAATAATACTTTCCATGGTGTATAAATGCCTCTTTCAAATTCACCAAATATATAATTACCTCCAGGCCAATTTGAAGTTTCTGTTCACCTAACCATAGAAAAAAAAAAAACAATTATGCGACGTTATAAATAAAACAATAGTGAAACAGCATTCTTATAAATATCGATAACAAATGAACATATTCTCACTTGCAACAAAAATTGTATTCTGTTCTAATAACCATTACCAATGAATAATGAATTTGTTATTCGACAATGATTCAAAAGAGATTCCTACTCGAATTCTGAAAATTGCCGGCAGTTGCTGCGTGAGTAAAGGCTTGCGCGCACATGAATGAACTTAGGTACGGTTATAGGTTAGCGAAGTTTTATACCTTTTATTGTACAATTCGAACGCCTTCTGTGGGTGTTTTTAACGAACATTCAACAATCATGAATTTTAATTCTCGTAAAATAATTTTACTATATATAATTACATTGTAAAGTGTTTAATATGGTGAATGTGAAGTGTTTTTTTGGAGCGAATGAAAACTGACTATGATCAAACTTTCTTTTGTTATTGATCCAATCTGAAACAAATGGTAAGAGTATTTATGAATTAATTTTAATTTGAATATTTATGAAAAACATTTTTATTTCGAACTTTGTAAAGGTTCTATATATTTCATTTATTTTATAAATTCTATGCGTATTAAATAATAGTATTAAAGGCAAAATGTAGCTTGATAAACGTATGCATTTGTTTTCATCTTGAACTGTCAAAAATTTCGACGTGACTTCATAGATCATACATAGTATTCTAATATTGTCTAGGGCATAGACTTATAATACATATGTATTATAATATATACTTCAAAATATGTATTTTAATACATTATAATATATATTCAACTATAGTTGATTCTCAGGCTGTTTTTTTTTTGTATAGCGAAGGAAATGCAAGGTGACCATACGTCCCGGATTGGCCGGGACAGTCCCGATTTTCCGCCTTGCGTCCCGGCTTTTTCTAAAAGCAATATTTGTCCCGGTTTTAGGTGTTTTGTCCCGGATTTTTCAAAATGTTTTGATTGCCAATATATTTTTAAACAGATTTCAACTAGAAAATTTGAACCGAAAAAATGTACATATAAGTTTTTAGCTCGCCAACAATCCCTCTCCCCCTGCCCTCACACACATTCTAATCCATCCCGGATTTCATGCAAAATATGGTCACCTTAAGGAAATGCATTTATGTATCCCAGACTGGTGTTTTGTATGGGTATGTCGGACTCAATACCGCCCGGGTATAATACCGACTAAAACCTCCGCTTTGCCCTTGCCTCTGGTCCCCACGGAAACCCCGTTAGGCATTACTTCGTGGGGGGGAGGATCTAGAATGTTATCATTCTTAACTTCATTTTATACTCATCTTTTAAAATTTTAAATTTAAAAGATGGGAGAGGATCTAGAATGTTATCATTCTTAACTTCATTTTATACTCATCTTTTAAAATTTAAAATTTAAAAAATGGGGGAGGATCTAGAATGTTATCATTCTTAACTTCATTTTATACTCATCTTTAAAAATTTAAAATTCAAAAAATGAGTATAAAATGAAGTTAAGAATGATAACATTCTAGATCCTCCCCCCACGAAGGCTTCCGTAGTGACCAGAGGCAAGGGCAAAGCGGAGGTTTTAGTCGGTATTAGTATAGTAAACTATACCAGGGCGGTATAGTTGACTCTCAAGTCGTGTTTTTTTGTATAGCAAAGGAAATGTAAGGTGACCATACGTCCCGGATTGGCCAGGACAGTCCCAATTTTTCGCCTTGCTTTTTTTCTAAAAGCAGTATTGGTCCCGGTTTTAGATGTTTTGTCCCGGGTTTTTCAAAATGCCTCTGCTTTCTACGGAAACCGCCGTTAGGCATTACTTCGTGGGGGGAGAATCTAGAATGTTATCATTCTTACCTTGTATTTATACTCATCTTTTAAATAATACTCTCAAGCCTTGTGGGTATGATGATATGATTATATTATATTCTAATATTGTCTAGGGGCATGATGAAAGTTTTGGTTGACAATATTAGTTCTTTCAAATTTCTATCGGTTTCTATCAAATACTTATTATCATTTTATTAACTTCCCGAAGAAGAAGTTTGTGTTTTTGCCAAAGAATCCAATTTACTACTTTTGTGATTTCTCGTCGATTCAAGACATTTCTGAATAGCTTGACCCCAAATTTGGACAAATTATGTGTTTGTCAATGGCGTAATAAAGTGGCAAATTGCTATGATTCAAAAAAGCCCCCGATCCAAGAGAGCCGCCCGACTTAAAAGAATCTCGCCACAGAAGGCAATGAGCTCAAAATATTTTAAATTTTATGCTGAAATGCGCCAATTTCTTTGCTAGATATTTAACACTTTATTTGCTATAATAACAGAAAATATTTCGTATGATCATGGTAACTTTATTAGAGAGTTTAGTTAAATATGTATCAAGAAAACAATGTACCAAAACATTTTTTTTGACAAAATTTCGGAAAAATACTATTTTTCATGTCGCACATATATGACTAATATTAAGGTGATCATACGTCCCGGTTTGGCCGGGACAGTCCCGGATTTCACCTTGTGTCCCGGGTTTTTTTAAAAGCAATATTTGTTCAGGATATAGATCTTTCATCCAGAATTGTCCTGGGTTTTCAAAAAGAATAGATCTATATTGAATCTTCGCACTTACTTGATAATCATCTGAAATCAAATATATTATACAAAAAGACGGGTTAAATTAGCCACTCACATTCAACGAAAATTAACAAGAATTATTAAAATAAACTTCTTTACTGCCTGGAATACCAAAGTGCTTATTATTTTTAAAATAATTATGAAAAAAATTGAACAAAATTTTATAATAAGTTTGAAAGCTGTCGGATTTTTATCGCACTCTTAAATAATGTTTGTTATTATTCAACGACTAATTGAGTACGCTAAAAAATTTTGAAGTTTATTACAATTAAACTAAGGATAACGTGACGATTTTTGTTGACGAAGCCCCACCAAAAGATTTTGCCACGATCTCCGTGTTGTTATAGTTACGCTATCTCTTTTTAGGTTGTAAAACTGAGATAATTATTGTTTTATTAATATTATTAAAAGACAATCAACGAAAAATTGCACAACCATATTTATTCTATTCAGCAGTGTTTCTATTTGAAGGATTTGAAATGAATGTTAATTGTTTTATTGACACGAGAACGCCGAATTATAGCAATAGCAGTCGCGCTTTTATATCTAATTTCTTCGTTGATGTATTGAGATATCCAAATTTCGATGATTTTATTTAAATTTTAAGCTCTTTATCGACAAATAGTTTTAGAATAGAAAAAGATGAAGCTTAGAAGAGTAGGCAAAAAAATAATACCACTGAGCACAATCATTAAAGAAAAGAAAACTGGATTGGAACAACCATTCTGCAAAAAGAATGCTTCCTACATGGCATAGAAAATTGGTAAGACGAAGAATGCAGATGGTTGATGACTTATGCGAGAAGAGAAAATACAGGGAACTGAAAGCCGAAGCACAGGACAAGGAAACATGGAAGGAGATGTATGGAAAATGAATGAATGAGTAAATAGTGGTAAATATATGGTAGTGGGAATAATAAGCAAGAGATGGAAAGGAAATCATTGATGTGTGGCGGTCGCACACCATGGACCTGTCTTCAAATGGACTACGATTTATTATTATTATATCGATAAATAGTTCGAAAACTAATAGATAGATCATCACCATAATTTTTTTTTTTATTCAACAATATATTTACAACTGTCCTACATAGGGCCAGTTGGGGTATATTTGGGGCGCCTAAAGCGATCCTAAGAACTTTGTTCTGAAACCTTTGAATGATGTTAGCATTACTTTTAGATGTGGTGCCCAAGAGCTATGCCATATGTCCAAATCGGCTTAAGTTCAACTTGTATACCAGTAGTTTATTGTTACAGGAAGATGGGATCTCCTACCCATTAACCATATGTTCTCGTAACTTTTCCTCAAGCTGTTGTCTTTTCTTTTTCATGTGAATTTTCCAATTCAGTTTGCGGTCTAGATGCATGTCCAGATACTTTACGTGTTCGACCTGAGGTACTTCTATTTCATTCACAGTTACAGGTGGACATGTCTCGTGTTTGAGTGTAAAAGTGATGTGGGATGATTTCTGGCCATTGATCTCTAGCCTCCACAGTTTGTACCATTTTTCTAATGATGTTAAGTGACGTTGAAGTTGCTCTGAAGCAGTTGTGGGATTTTCATGTTTTGAAAGAATGCAAATATCGTCAGCAAATGACGCTATGTCTGTGTCAAGTGAGGTGGGAATGTCAGCTGTAAAAATTAAAAACAAAATTCATCACCATAAATGACAAAGTAAAATTCGCTTCAGCTGTACTTTCGGTGTTATTTTGATCCTTCGATAAAGTATGGTTCTAATCTCGAGCATGGTCCGATTAGTTCAGATGGCCTAATATACTGCCATCAAATGATAATAGACGGGGTGTCGAACGAAGCACTCTGAATCCGACGAGTCGCGCGTATCTAACGGAGCACTTTGTGCAATGTAGCTGCTAAAGAACAAATGATACGACTTGAGGATAGACAGTGCCATTACTTATAGATTCCGGTTCTTGGGAGCCGTAAATATAACTGCAGGTTCTACTTTATAATTAATTTACAAACCGAAAATAATTGGCTATAACTCTTAGATCGATTTGATGTTGAGATTATTGTAATCATTTAGCTATAAACTAAACTACTCTTGATCTGCACTCCAATTTCTCAATGCTTGTGGTGAATCAGTTTTTGGTTAAAACTCTTTTTTATTATTAGGTTTCTAATTATTTTTAAACCTTCCGTAAGGTAAGTTATAGAAATCGTCCCAAAATCTAGAATGAAATTTTTTGCATATTTTTACGTTTGATGGTTTCCTAACATTTAGGCATAACTTAGAAAAAATGGAGGTATATATGTGAGGTAAAAATGAAGGTATTGGGGTGTGTGTACGAATGTATGGATACAATTTTTCGTCTCCGTTTTCGGGAGCACGGATCAATCGATTTCAATTATTCAAATAGCATTCGATTTCTATTAACAAGGAGACGTGCTGATTAGTTGTTGGCAAAAGTTGGACCAGCCGTTTCGGAGATACGGTGCAAATAGTGCAGAAAATGGAAAATAAGTTTTTGAAATTCGGATCATCCAATTTGAATGCTTCAAAAAAACATTTCACTTGTATAGACTTAATGAAGAATTGATTAAGGTTTCCAAAGGCAGGTCCAAAAATATAAGATTACAACATACCATTTGGCGGTCAAACATATTATATTTTCAAGAGTATGGATCAACCGACATGGAATGGACACAATCATTCATAAAAATTCAAAATTTTCAAAAAAATCAAGGAGATATCTTGTCTATTTTGTTTTTATATGAACTTAAAACAAATCCAAAAATTTTGTGATGTTTTCTATATACTAAAATACACGTAATGTAACACCAAAAGGGGAGAAGGGCTCCAAAAATTTTTAGGAATCGATCATATGGTTAATGAATGCTCCTAAATGTAATATTCTCGTTTTTTCATATGTGTTCAATAAAGTATAGAACTTGATATGACCATTGAGAATTTGACTTTTGTAATTTGAATTTTCAGTGATTTTGAATTTATTTTCGAATGATCTATGCTACTTTTGTTTTAGTTCTTTTTTTTTACAATATAATCGATTAATTAATAATTTTGTTTAGTACAATACAATTAGATATCATAAAATACTGAAATTGGTAAGAGCAATCCTGGTTCACGTTTCTTATTCCTTCGAAGTCTGGTTAGTATAGTACGATCTCCATATATCACTACAGGGAAGTAAAACATGAATTGATCAAAAAGCTTCGTTTATCTATAATATATTTTACTTACTTCTAAATAAAACTTAAATTTAAGTAAGATTAAGTAAGACTTCCTTAATAAGTAAATAATATTGTTCTCTGGAAATGCAATAGCCTATTAAGCATTAAACTTAATTCAACGGAGTTGAAAATTTAAAAACTTGGTAAACGTAATGTAAATATTACTACATAACTGATAATCATATGAAACAATATATCAAAAAAATTTTTTGATTGTTTCATTAAATCTTTAACTCAGTTTCAGTATTAGAAAGGGGATCATGCCAATAATATAATATTTTATCTAACAAATATCACATTATTTTATAGATTTAAATATATGTACAAATTTTACGTGTAAATACTGCATTTTTTTGAATACTTAAAATATGTCAAGTT
Source organism: Ctenocephalides felis (assembly GCF_003426905.1). Taxonomy (NCBI): domain Eukaryota; kingdom Metazoa; phylum Arthropoda; class Insecta; order Siphonaptera; family Pulicidae; genus Ctenocephalides; species Ctenocephalides felis. The sequence goes on along the minus strand of NW_020539725.1, from coordinate 40,960,850 downwards.
GTAGTGACATCGGTTTTCAATTAAATATAACTAGCAACATGTTTCCAAGTTAAAATATTCCTTACCTGGCATTGCTGTCACCAATAGAAAATTTATCAGTATTAGCAATGCATATATAAGCATATTTTGTCAAAATATTACTTCATATTTCTTTAATTTGAAATTTGAAATTAGTTCAGCGTAAGTATTTTTAAAAAAATAGCAAGATACATTTGAAAAGATATAATGTATAAGCAATGTTTATGTATTATCCCATCTTTGTCTCGACTCGACTTGACAACTTTGACTGAAAAAGGCTTACTTTCTGACTTCTATTTCTTTTTATGTTAATAATATCAATGTTAAGGTATTCTAATCAGATTTTTATCGAATCTTGCCGAATTATTGAGCATTCAAGTTTTTTTAATAATATTTCTACAAGTTTCATTTGCTATCGAATTATTATTAGCATACGCTTCATTTAATCCTTAATCATGAGAATATAGATGTTCTAGTTCGCAAAATAAGGATGAGGAAAAGTATAATTCACCTTTAGAAAAACCTTGTCATCCAAAGGTAATTGGTCAATAAGTTAACTAATGATTTGATTTGAACCTTCCATGTTTATACTGGAAATTAACTTAATTGTAATTATGTTTTAGAATTTCGGTCCATCATTGCACCTTCCCTGATCTCGATGTTCCGCTTCCGAATTTGTTTACATTGGATGAGCTGCTGGCACGGCCGTGGTTTTCGTCTTTGTTTACAATTAATACTAAATTAGTTCGCTACAAGAGTACTGCTGTGTATACGTTTAACGTTAAAATAATAATAAAATGAAACACGATGGTCTAAAATCTAAAATTAAATTGTCATTACCCTTTTTTTGAACTATTCACGTTTTTTGATCGTACAACACGCCTACATTACGGGTGCTATGATTTTTATTGAATTTTTCGAGAAGGCTGTGACTCACATACTGTTACTTTTTTATAGCTTTTTCACACGACAGGACGTAATAAATAAAAGATGATGAACGGGAATGATCTATCTATTGATCTATTACGTGCAAGCCAGTTAAATCTTATATACCGGACTTTTATAGACACATTATTAAAGGTTACAGGTGCAGGACCAAAATTTAGTCTTTTCATCATTCTTTCTAGTTTATTATACAGAGTTGACTAGTAAGGCTATTTCTGATTATATTTTTTAGTCAATTTCCAGTCGAAGTCTGGCTTTTTAAATTATTTTTGTTCAGTGACTATTTAAAATAATTTCCAATTTCAACTTGTTCAATAAGGAAAAATTAAATTTGTTAAGGAAAACATATTAATAAATTTTATTCCTTGATTCTAATCGAAAAATTCTAAATTTTCAAAATATAAAAAATAATTATTGAAAAGCCCTTTAACAAACATTTTCAATGATATAATTTTTAAAATTTTATTAAAAAATTATTTGCGAGCTTTGGACTAAATATATTTGCTAGACTAAAAATATTCTTTATTGAATTTTTTTTGCTTGAAAAATAGTTATAGATTTTTAACAAAATTATTTTATTTTTCTTGAAAGTTGTACTGAACTAAATAAAATAGTAAGTTAATTTCGACAATGAACAATTAATATAAATGCGAATATGAATCACAGTTGGAACCAATAAAAATTGGAACAATTTAAAAAAATATTATTTTATCTTCGCCTATGTTTTCAGTGTATGTAGAATTGCAAAAGAAAAATCATGTCATGTCAATAATCAGAAAATAATATCATCAGAACATCTTATAGAATACTAAAATTCCGATTACTGTTTTGAAAAAGTTATTTAATCACAAAAACGATGGATGGTATTTTCATTTTTTGTAATAACTTTTAATTGCTGTTTTGAATCTACGCCAAACAAAAAAAACGTTTTTTATAATATTTGATTACTCCTGAAAAAAACATTTTCATAAGGAAGAAAAGATAATTTGAATCATATTACTTCATATATTTCCAAGAGTACAAATATGTAAGCATAGATACTTAAAATTATTTTTGGTGCCTTTTATGTTCCTATATGTACACGAACATTACTTAAGTTTATAAACTATCATAAAGCCTAGCATATCATTTTATTTATCGTTCTAAACTATTTTAAATAACATAATAAATATTGTACGTTATATAGTAAATCTTAATTATTCTTTGGTGTGATAGATGTAAAACGCTAATTACTTATTATTAGCTGCATTATTTAAAATTAAACTTAATTATACTACTATAATTATATTTATATTTCATTTCATGGTCAGTCATATCATAAGGCACAATATGCTAACTCTAATAAATATATATCTATCATATAGGCCAATTTGTTTAAAGCTTAGATATGTATATAAGTATAAAAATTATTTGTTAGTAATAAAATTATTAAAAATTATGTTGCAAAAATTAATAATAAAGCGTCAATAAAGTGAAAAAACGATTAGTTACGGTTAAATTAATTTTGTTTTCTATATTTATAAAATCTTAAATGGCATAATATTTACACCAATTATAATGATGGATCAAAACAAATTACGTTTTGCTTTTGTAGTTAGGCTTACAAAATTTCATTTTAATTTCAAGAAGGCGCCTTTGGCATATCTGAAGATTAGTATGAATATTTTGACAAAATGCTTATGAATTTGGCACTTATTTATGCAATCGTATGACCTTTATGAAAACTTAATTACTAAAAAAGTATAATTTAACTAAAGCAATAATTACGTATTTGAAGGTCACATTTATTGCCATTGAGCCATTTGAAACACACAGAAAAACACACTCAGATTATTATTAAACATTTCAACAACCATAACATTTGAAAAATTAATGAAAGATAAATATAATATAAATATGTAACAAGAAATATTTACACGCAGTTATCAATAATATTTTTACTATATAACTTAAATGTAAGTATTATTGATATAGTTTTAAGAATAAATACATAGCCTATAATGTGAAAGCTTGATTTTTGGTATTTTTTTATATTAGTTAAAAAACTGTATCAATTACGAATACTATGTAATGTTTCAAAACCAAAAACAAAAGGCTAAATGAGATTTCATTTTCAATTTCAACGAAATACTTTGCATCATCTACATTAATAAAATTTCGTAATTAATATCGTTTATCCAAATTATAGAAAAGTAAAGCTTTTAGTTCAAATCATGCTGAAAATTAAGTTAAATTTAAAATAATAATAATCATAAATTTAAATATAGTAATACATAAAATTTGGCTTTATATAAAAAAAGTATAAAGCAGATTAACTTTATAGCACTTCTTGAGAATTTATTAAAATACCTTATCACTAACTATAATAATATATATATATTACATTTATTATATAAATATCATAAATCACTTTTTTACGCATACTTGATACGATGATCATAGTAAGAACTAATCGGTGTCATAGAATTGCTGGAGGTTAAAGTGACTGGACCTCCTGGTAATGTTGTAGGCAAAGTTGAGGATGGCGAAGGCAGCGAAGGAGAAGGTGTCATTGCTGCGTAGGATTTGTACAGAGGCATCGTGGAGGACACATTTGGTGTCAATGATGGGGCACCTGAAAAAAACAGAAAGTACGATTGAAATTTAAGACAGAAACTAATAAATAAATATAATATTATATTAAGATATATTTGCAGAAATGTTAATTAATAATTAGTTACAATACATCCTATGGACTTATAGAGTGATGTGTTGCAATGGAATATTAAAACTATGCAAAAATCTATATCATGCAGAACGTTGAATAAAATATGAAGAAAAATGTTAAACGCAATATGATGTGAAACTTTGAATAGATTTGGATGTTAAAAGAACATTGTAGATGCCCATTTAATAGAAAAGGGTAAAAAATAAAAATATCTTAAATGGCTAAAAGTTCCATCGAGCCCACAAAATAGATATATTTTTACATGTAACTAAGAGTTCATTGCTTGTAGTACCTTCACTCACTTCTCTTAATTAAAAACTGCTTCGAACTGGATTCAATTATTTATTATTATTATGTTATTAGCTTTTGCAGTATTTTCATTCCTTCAATTTAAAAATCCTTATGTTAGAAATGATAATACTTTTTTAAAAAAAAAAAAAAAATATTGGCCTCGCTTACATGGAGCATTTAGCCACCTACAACATTTCTTTATTTATTCAACATTATTTTTTAATTCATTTTCTTACTACTAATTCTAATTAATTTTAACTCAACATTTCAAATTCTAACTCAAGACATCATTTACTTAAAATACTACTTCTATTAATTCGTTTTACATTATCTTAATTTTTACTCATTCTTCTTTCTTTTTATCTCCTTAATTTTTCTACAAATGCTATTGCGTCTTCTTCTAATTATGACAAATTTTTTAGCTTGATACTGTTTTTTTTTCTCATACATACTAACTTATTCAATTACAATTCTATGTTATCATATACAGATTCGTTATTACAATTCATTATTTTATTAGGAACCAACGAACTCTGGCATGTGAGTCGGACATGAGCTATGTCCGCCACTTTCGACAATATTATATTAATTATTGACACAAACGATTCAATAATATTTTATCTTATTTTGACTTCAAGTAATTGAGCACTTGAAGTCCTCTCCAGCAACATTGTTTTGTGCATGGGAACGTACTGGCCAAGAACCATTTATTTTTTTATCATTGACTGTTTGGACAAAGAAAAGGGAGAATATTTTCAAAATAAACTATGCAATGAGAATACTACATAGCTCACTAGACTGTATTAATTACAAATTACTTATGAGCAATATTAAGTGAGATAATTGTATTAGATATGTTGAAATTTATGTTAATATAGTTTCCCAAATAACCATTTATTCAAATTTTGGAAGAGATATTTTTTAATAAGTATGATTCAATTGTTTCTTAGCAATGATTTTCTTTTTAGAATAGTTTAGGACTGAGTTTTTTCCTTAACGACTTGTGTTAAATAATAGTTAACAGAAGCAACATTAAACCACTCAGCATTGCATAAGAAGAAATACAATACTCATTTTTCATATTGTCTGTACGTCATATATAATAGGCTCAAGTTATTTTCGGAATCTTCATACAATGTTGCGGAGGAAAACTATGTGGCTTCGAAAGATATAGTTGTGAACAAATTGATTGAATTTCATATTGCGATAAAAAATAGAATGGAAAAAAAACTAATTTCATATCACTGACTAGTTGATAAAATGATTTTTGTTGGAAATAGTTTTTTTTGACAGCAATTTATTATAAATAATGCACATTATTGATATATAATGCAAAATTGAATGTCTATAACACATCATTATTAATTGTTGAAGTGGGTTCTAAAAAAAATATTAATGAATATTATTTATAATTATCTTCTCATCTCTTATAGTTTAAAATAAGTATGTAGTAACTTTCTTGTTTATTTTCAACAGCTAAGTTAGAAAATAAAGCTTTCATAAATATGCAATTTCTTATTGATATATTTCAGACTTATAAATGCACAATTACGTTAGTATGTCTTAAAATCGCAGTCCATCATTTCAAACTTTAAAGTTCCATGATTTAAACAGGTTTTGTAGACTTTCTAGTATTTTAAGATGTTCGATTAGATTATTTCAATTCACTTCAGGGGGCGTTCATTAATCCCGTGAGCGAGTTTTTAAGGATTTTTAGACCCTACTTCCCCTTGGTGATCCATGGTGATATTTGAAATTAAGACCCCCCCCCCTCCCCCATCAAACATCACGTGTATTTTTAGTTACGTGAAAAAACAGTACGATTTTTTTTTTTTTTTTAATGTTTGAACTTTTTTATAAAAACTAGTTAAATAATAAATACACGTGATATCTTACTATACCCCTTCCTTCTCCACGTGATATATTGTGATTTTTTATCAAACCCCTAAAAAATTACGTGATTAATGGACGCCCCCTCAATGACTTGAAACGTTGAGAAAACACAAATAAGACTTTATGTCGTAAACATGAACTTCTTCTTCAAGAAGTTAAGAACAAATTTGCTCTACTAATATATATTTATTTTAAATTTTGGATCACAAAGATTCTCTTCGTAATATTTTTAATAATATCAAATGCTTTTTTACAAATAATATTTCAAAACTTGTAAATTAGTTTCAACTTTGAAGTCATATTGAATTATTTAAAAAAAAATGAATTTCTGGGATTTCGATTCATATCTCATGTTTGTTGGCGATTTGCCTTAACGTGCAAGGCCTATCGCCACTAGTTTCCAATACTTTTAAAAATCTTCTCAAAATTTTATCTTCATATTACCTTCAGCGCAAACGATGCATTTGTTTTTATCTGGCCGCCTGGTCGGTTGACCTCGCAATCCAGATAAAAGGATGCAACAAAGTCTAAACAAAAGAGACGCCGTGCATTCTCGATTTACAATGAAATATTAGTGAGACCTCTGGTGATAATTCTCAACTCTACATTATTATTTCGATCAAACATCCCAATAAAGGAAATCATCCCAGGCTAGGAACCATTTCGATATTTTACTGATTTCGTCTACGTATCCTCAAAAATCTTGATACAATTTTAAAATTTGGGGACAGCCATATGGAATATTGAATTCTAAAGATATGTATCAATCATGCTTTATACACAATAAACATTAAGAAGTATTTTTTAAGAAATTCGTATATCGGATATTACTCAATTTTTTATTTACTAAACTTGACTAATAGCCATTCTAAATTTTACCCCAATTTTCGAAGGTTATCTTATTTAAATTAATTAGCGTCTGCCGAAAGTGTCAGAAAATTGAATACCCATGAAAAAAAGATAATGAAGCTTATATTTAAAAAAAAATTATGAATATTTGTATAATTTATATAATAAATGAAATTTACAGTTTCTCGAGAATGTTTGATTCAATATATTCGAAACAAAAAAAAAACTTTCTAAAAAAGTCTTAATAAAAATATATCAAAACCAGAATAGGGTAGCCATTATAACCATTAGATAAAGTAATCTTCACATCAACTTATATTTTTTTTTAATATATTATTAGAATAGCGATCAAAATTCAAGTGCTTTATAAGCTTTTGAGATGATAGATAATTCTATAAAAATAATAATTATAATACTCTATAAATTCTGAGACATAATTAACTACGTCGGCTCTATATAACAAAACAAACAACAGTCTCTTTATGTAATGAAATTTATTATTGCAATTTCTTAATATTGATATTTTTTTATTGGTGCTGCATATATGGGGTAAATGCTATTTTACTGGTAAATATATTGTTTTTCATTATTTTATCCAGTGGTCATCACATTGATTTTTTCTATATATGTTATTGCTAATTATACATAACCAGTTAAATATCAGTATTAAATTTTATAACTATAATATAATTTAATAGTTCAAGCAGCTAATGCGGATTTTAATTTATTGAAAATTGTTGTTCTTTGGTAAATTCCGTTTTGATTAATTTTTGTCCTCCACTGTATATAGTACGATTCGTACGTTTAAGGAACAATCTCAAAAATACGTCATTTTATTAAAATTATATATATATCTCATATATATATCATATCGGAAAGTTCATGTAACTTACCTCAAGGCAAAATACCAATACCAACTAGTTAATAAGTATGATTCAATTGTTTCTTAGCAATGATTTTCTTTTTAGAATAGTTTAAAACTGAGTTCTTTCCTTAACGACTTGTGTTAAATAATAGTTAACAGAAGCAACATTAAACCACTCAGCATTGCATAAGAAGAAGATTCGTACGTACGTTTAAGGAACAATCTCAAAAATACGTCATTTTATTAAAATTATATATATATCTAGGTACGTAAATAGTAAATCAAACGTCAATATTGAACTTTTTTACTAAATTATGAAGTATTGTATTTTTTAGCAAGTTTGTAAAGTTTTACTGTTTTGAATGCGTATATGTATACGTTTTACAGAGTTTAGCTAATCAGAATGAGCAAATTGATCGTAAAACGTTTTCTATTTTCTGTTTGGGCAATTAGCTGCTCATCTATAACCGTAGGTACGAAATTTAAACAATAACACTGCATTTAGTTATATCAACATCACGCATAACGTATCAATGTCGCATATCTTTTATATCAGATTTATACCGCGCTCTCTAATATAAATAGCGAAAGAAAGACGATGAATGAATTATGACATTTGCAGTGACTATAAATAACGTGCTAAGACCACGGTCCATCTACCGTTTGATTTATTCGGGACATGACTTATAGACTTACTTATCATATTGGAATTCCCAATTCAATTTTGCCTTCCCAATCAATCAGGCATCTTATGCGAGAAAGCATAAGATTAACAAAATATATTGGCCATATGTCGCATAGGGCCATAAGACTGGCTTGAAGTTGCATAATACGCGAGAAATCGTATTAAGTATGATCATCTTAACAAGGTTTTACTGTATATGCAGGGTGTGCCATACATTGAGATCAAGCCGAAACGGGGTGACAGTATTGACCTTAACTCGAAATCTTTTAAAAATAAAATATATTTTACCACTTTGCAACCTGAATTTCGCCAACTTTTGATGAAACTTGCCAACATACTTTAGTACATTTTTGTAGGAGGGCTCCTCAAAATCGACCGAATTTAATAAAATTAAAATTCATAGTTCAACAAAAAGTCTTATTTCTTGAAAACTTGGGCAATTGTAGTATTTTTTACTGTGGTTCTAGAAATGTTATTCGCGGTTAGGGTTCCAAAGTTTAAATAAACAAAATTAATAAAAGTTGACCACAATCACTAAAAATGGTCATAATTTTCTCAAAGCTCTAAGTTCCACTTAAAAGCTCATAATTTCCAAACAACGTGAGATATTTTTTCTAAATTTTGTCAGCACAGTTGTGGTCAATAGTATCACCCCGTTTCGGCTTGACAACAAGGTCTGGGACACTCTGTATATTTGCATAAATGTGGGTGTACACAAAACTTCAATGTCTTTGAAGAGTATGTTTCGATTAAATTAAATCAAAGGAGACATGAATAATATTAAATGCATTAATAATATATCAGCATCCAAATATAGAAAGAACGTGAGTAGTAAAATATAAAAATAATAATTTTTCGCATTTAATTGCAATATTTTTTCCAATGATTACTTCTTGCAGTTTTTCGCCTTTATATATATAATATCATATTAAGATCACCAAGAATTATTGTATCCACAAGTGGATCTAGAATTAAATAATTTCTTATATAAATCTATATTCAATTGAATATAATATTTTAATAAGTTAAACAATACGTTAATTTACTTCAATATTTTTTATTAATATTTGCAATTAATTATACGAATCAAGTATGCGAAGTTGTTGATTGATATACGGTATATATTTAAAAACTATTATATATGCTACAGAACAATGTAGTATGAATATCCACATTATCAGAGTAAAATTCAATATATTCAATATACAATCCTTGAAAAGCATAAGTAAATTTACCATTTACCAACAGTTAATTAGTTTTGAAGACGATTTTCTTTATTTTGCAAGCATATATTTTTTATGTCAAGGATGTAATGTAAAATTCAAATAATTGCAATGGTTCTGTCACGTACGCAAATTTCCCGCAAAGAATGACATCACTTTGCATCGCGATCCGGAGACGAGCGGTCGAGCCCACAATTCCCATCTCTTATCGAGAGCAAACGGCGTCACATCCTGCATGTGACGGAACCGACTGCTGATGGAGGCAGAAAAACTTATAAACATTTCTTGAACCCGACAGTTTGTCAAATCAGATGCGGAGAATGTCGATTGATAGAAGACAGATTGACAATGTTGTGCAAATAATCAATTATCAAAGATGTGATGAACAAATAAAGTCTCTCGAGAATGGTTGATTCAATATATTCAAAATTAAAAATCCTTCTCTTAACAAAATATTAATAATAATATTTATAACCAAATCATTTTATCAATGAAAAGTGGGAAGTCGAACGCTCAGAATATTCTTTCACCCAGAACATTCTTTGACTTTTGGATACGAATATCTGTATCGGGGAGTAGTTGCGCGCTGATAAGGCCTCGGCATTGGTACCACAAGATTCGGAGTTAAACACAGATTTTTGTGCAACCTTATACGCAGTAATGGCATCCAATTACACTCAAAATAGTAAATCATAACTATGTTTTCAAGTGATTAATTAAAGAGAAAATGACCTATGGAGTTCATAGTATGAAACTACTACCATAATATAGTATGTCGTTCTTTGGAACGACATCTATTACAGAATATTAATTAATTTCTAATGCGTAATAGAATGTATCACAAAAACTTATTAAATACATTGCATTCAGATTGTTATTATATACTATACGTATTAAATAAAAAATAAAAAATATTTTCAAGAGAAAATATAAATCATAATTATGTTTTCAAGTGAATATAGAATTCTGGACATTGCTGCGAAAACTTAAAATATCGTCACAATTAAAACCTGAAAGCTTTCTGATAAAAATATATCAAAACTAGAATAGGGAAGCTATTGGTTCGCGAACTTATAACTATTAGTAGAAGTTATCTTCACACAAACTTATAGATTTTTTTATATATTATTTAAACAGCGATCGAAACTTAAAGGCTTTATAAACTTTTGAAATGATAGATAATTCGCTACTTTATTTTGAGACATAAGGGGGCGTCCATTAATCACGTGAGCGAGCTTTTAAGCTTTTTTGGACCTCCCCTCTTCCTTGGTGACATATGGTTGATATTCAAAATTACCACCCCTCCCCGACCAAACAACGCGTGTATTTTTAGTTACGTGAAAAAACTAACATTTCTGATTTTTTTTTTGAAAATGTTTGAACTTTTTTATAAAAAGTAGTTAAAAAAAATAAATACACGTGATATCTTACTATACCCCTCCCTCCCCAAAGTGATATTTCGTGATTTTTTTCCAAACCCCCCCTTCCCCTAAACGTGATTAATGGACGCCTCCTAACTAAGTCGGTTTTATAGATAACAACCCAAACAATTGTCGCCTCTCTATGTAATAAAATACTGATGAATTTTTTATTAATTCAGCAATGCAATGCAATGGGGTAAGAGATATTTTCACTTGGAAGTATATTGCTATCTATATTTTCAAGTAAAGACCTATGTCACTGATAACGAATCTGATTTCGATTTCTATCTGATTGAAATCCAATGGCTCTAGCGGTTAGAGCATTATTAGAGCCAATATTAAATTTTTATTCTATAAAATTATATTCTAGAGGGCTCCGCCGTAGATTAGTGGTTAAACCTAGCATAGATCTTATGTATTATAAGGTCTATGGGTTAGAGTCTAACCCACTCTAGAATATGATTTTAAAAGCTTCAAAAATTAAATATTTTAGGAGCTTTATAATTATTCGATAAACTTCAATTATTGACAAAGTTAACTGACCTTATATAAAAATCATCTGTATCATCGTAATTTTCAATGTAATACTTTAATTTTTTTCTCGTTGATCTACAAGACATCAGTTAAGAATAGAATTGATTTACGTATCATAAGATCGTTTTTTCATAATTGACTGTTTAAAAATATGAACACAAATATTTTCAAGCAATTTTTAGAGTTCAAGTAAAATTCCTTAAAGCGAAATGCCATTTGAACTTACAATTAGTGTTTTACAATTTCGATAGATATGTGCAGTGCTGGATTTACAGTAGGGGCAATCGGGGCTACTGCCCAGGGCGGCAAATTTTGGGGGGCGGCAAAATTTGGATAGTGAGAAAAAATTTTATACAATATAATCAACTGTTTTTAACAACATTTTTTATTTCAAAAAATATAATTAACAAAATATAATACGAGGCATAAAAATTTGGGTTGAAATAAACGATAACTAAAATTTATTTTTTTGCCTTGCCTCCCTCTCCTAATGTAAATTATCAAAATGGTTAATAAGTTATCAAATTTGGCAATTTGGCTAATATAAAGATTCATAAACAAGCTGAAAGTTTAAGAAAAATATGTTCTTCAGTTCTCGAGCTTTCTTAAAATGACATATTTGTCCACTTCCAAGCTTATAGCGTCGAAAAAAAATTTAAACTCATGGCAGTGCCTTAAGACAAATTACTAAAACATCCCGTACTGAAAATTACATTTTATAAAGAGCTTTAAATTTTATTGAAAAATGAAAAAAAAGACTTCTAAAACGCATTTTATATCTTTTGAAATTTTCGAAAATTATGAACTTTTTGCAAAGAAGAGAAGAAATACCGAAACTCAATTACCATTTTTCGTAATTGCCTGTACCAAAAGGTAATCAGCACGTCTCCCTATCAATACATAAATCTAATATTTTTTAATTATTCAAGTCGATTTCGAGAACACGGATCAACCGATTTAAATGATTCAATTCCTATTGATAAGGAAAGGTGCTGATTAGTTATTGGCTAAGGCAGGTCCAATCGTTTTGAAGATACGGGCCAAAATGCCAAAAATGATAATTCAGTTTTTGAGAAAAAAAGCGTCCAATATCATTCAAAAAAATTTATAGAATAAGTTACAGAATAAGTAATTTGTGGGGTGAGGTTTAGCGGTTTCGATGATCCAAAAAAAAATTTGGAAAAGAAACATTTGGCGGACAAAAGTGATCATAAGATATGTGCACATTAAATTATCAGATATTTTAAAGATATTATAATAATAAGTATAAATTTTGTTTACATTTATATAAGTTCTGTAACATTGTTTATCCGATAGACTGCGACGCGGCGCTTACGCGCTTCTATATTTTGTCCCTCGCAGCTGAAGCAGCGCGATTGCTTTAAAAAAAAGTTCGAAAGTTTGTAAAATTTCAGGGATGGGGCGGCATTTTTGTCAGTGCCCCGGGGCGCCAAATTTCTAAATACGGCCCTGGATATGTGGATTATTACCACTGGATAAATTATTTTTTTGTAATTTTAACCATTAATTGTGCAATTAGTTTAAATCTATCTATCATTTCAGTCCCATCACGTAACAAGCCCGCCCAAGTGAAAGCTATCTGAATCCGCTTTGATCGAGGCGATGGATGCATAAGTTGTGTTTGTGGTTTTACCACACGTGTTCCGCAGGGTGGAAGCTGCATACACAAAGGCGTCTACACGCTCAATGCAGAACCGCAGAAGCAAATAAGGTGCATCGTACCAGTAATAAAGGTTAGACTTTTTATGATATATATTACAGTCTGTTTTATGAATGCACATAATAGAAATAGTATCATGTTGAAAATATTAAAACATGGTTAAATATCATAGTGTACGTGTGCCGCGAGTCGAATGCATATCTTTTTCGAATATTTTGAAATCTACATGAGGCAGCGATCCGTAATAAAAGTTCTGGGATAAAGAATTGCATTTAGCAATTAATATTTTCTTAATTAAAATTAATTAATATGCAATTCTAGTGCAATTCTAACAAGTTAGCAAGTTATTTCTCTCGTGAGCTTTTACTTATTGTTAGATATACATAATCTTAAGTAACAAACTCGTGAGAGAAATAAATACTACCTCATCAAGGTGCTTCAAGAATATATTTGAGGCCTGATTTTTTTAAATATTTTTTGTTTTTCATAATGAATTTTTAAAAATATAAAAACGCATATGACTCAGTTTTTTGATCAGTAGTATACAGAAATATTTTTTTTAATACATTGTAATATAAATTCTATTATTTGAAAATGTAAATTATACACATCTATTCTAGATGCATTTAGTAGTTTAACATTCTAGTAAAACATGTATGACTAAAAGGATGAATTATTAGGTTCATTTAGAAATCTGATTGGTGATTTGATTGATTCAGACTTAAACCAAGTGTCATATCGCGAGCCCAACATTATATTTTTGAATAAAATATTCCACCGTCGAAAAAATCGCAAACCATATACTTTTTGTTAGTTTTAGAAACTAATTTAAATTTTAACTCTACTAGAAATTAAGAAACTTTATTCTGATCAAATGACCTCATCATATAATTATGTTATGATGTTATATGATAAATTTCTTAGTTATAATTTAAGGGATATTAATTTTGAGTTTCCTTAATGAATCAATTTATGCTTATGAAAACTATTGTGTCGGTTCTATGAGCATAGATGTATTAGATATGCAATTCACAATTTTCAGTAATAACAAAACAACCAATATATAAAATACAAATGAAGGAATGCTAAAATAATTTTGTGTCTTGATTTTATGAAACTTGATATTAAGTCTTCGTTTAGACTAGAGCATCTTTAAAAGTTGAGGTCCTGTATATCAATTGATTTGCAGAAATTTGTAAAAAGTTTAAAAGCTTTTCTGAAATTTTTTTCTTTGGGTGCTTTTATATTCTATTCAATGATAAATGGGACATCAAAAATATTACGGTATTTCATAAAATATTGTTTCTAAAATTTTAGACTCAAGATCGTCAGTTTTCAATCATTTCGATTTGGGTACTTTTATATTCTATAATGAGAATATCGACGATAAATGGGACATCAGAAAGATTACGGCGTTTTATCAAATATTGTTACTAAAGATTTAGACTCAAGATAATCAATTTTCAATCATTTCGATTTGGGTACTTTTATATTCTATAATGAGAATATCAATGATATTATAAATGGGACATCAAAAAGATTACGGCATTTCATCAAATATTGTTACTAAAGTTTTACACTCAAGATCATCAATTTTCAATCATTTCGATTTGGGTACTTTTATATTCTATAATGAGAATATGGGACATCAAAAAGATTACGGTATTTCATTGAATATTGTTACTTAAGTTTTAGACTCAAGATCGTTAATTTTCAATCATTTCGATTTGAATTGATCATTTGAATTGATCAAAAGATTACGATATTTCACCAAATATTGTTAATAAACTTTTAGACTTAAGATCGTCAATTTTTGCTTTTATATTTTACAACCTATGGTTTTATCATCGAATCCTCTAGCACATTGAAGAATGTCTGAAATTGAGTCACTTTAAAATACGAATTGAATTTACTTCTCTATTAACATAATAATAAAACTAAAAATATGAAAATCGCGAGATATTTTGTTTATAAATAGATTACAATAAAGGTTGTGTACGGATGCAGTGGTCAGAGTTATTGCGATGAACTTGTTGCATCGACCTCCCAAGAATTCGCTAACTACTCGGCGCCGATGTTTTGGCTTGCAAACACCCGGTAGACAAGTCGTAAAAACATTTAAACATATTCGCAAAAAAATCCTTTTTAGTCATTTAAAAATACAAGTTGTTCTAATTTCAATCTTGCCAATGTCTATTTCAAAATTTCGGGAGAATTGTTTTGATACGAAATATATCTAAAATCTATAAAATTGCAATTATGATAAGATTCTTTTGAATAAGTAACATATAGGATGTAGTTTCGAAAACAGTACTTTAATGCCTCATGTACACATTTGCAAACATTTGACAAATCCCAAAAAGGAGAATCGATTCTAAATCAAACTTTGGTTTCTTTAATTTATGTGGGAAAAAGTTTAATAGTTTCAGTAATGCTTGTTTAGATTTTTAAGGTGAATTATTTTATCTATGTTGTTAGTTTTATCAACGGCTAATTCTACCTATAGGCGTAAATAATACAAACGTGCAATTGTTCCATATGGTTTCCAAATTTTTTTTCCAAATTACAATTGTTGGATTGTAGTTTTATTCTAATTTATAGAATTTATATTCATTTACTGATTAATAATAAACAGGGTATATTTATCATACATTAATATAAACTGACTGACTCGATAAAATATCTATACTTTTTTATACTTTATCTATAAAATATAATTTCTAACATAAATTATTTACATAAGTACATCCATTAAATTATTTGTTGTTACATACAAACAAACAATAAATTGAATTAATGTCATTTAATCTCATTCAATTAAGTTTCGTATGAAATTCTAGAAATAAATTAGTAAAACAATTTTATTAAACAAATTAAAATAATAAAATAAATAAAGCGAAGTAGTTATAAATTATTGCCATTATACGAGTATTAACCGTTCTATCCTTTAATTAATATATAATGCTAATATAGTAAATTGTATCGAATAACATAATTAACGAAAAAATAACTATAAATAGTAAGATATTCAAAATATTTATTTTAAAAAATCCACGCCCACGCGAATCAGTTTTTGCGATTCATTGTTTATTTGATAGTTTCACAAATATTATAACGAAGGTCAAAAAATGTCACATATGAAAATAAGGATGTTTGTGTTAATTTCTTGCAAGTGCGGAAGATAGTTGCTTTCCAAACCGCATTCACATCCGATTAGTAATTTCAATATTGTTTAAGTATTCGTCATGTTACTGAGAAAGACTCAGAATAAAGCAGAAATAATATATCAGACAGAGAGATTCCGTTGCGAAAATTATTTTTAGCCCAAACATTTATTTTGAAATTAGTGGCGTGATTGTAACCAGATTAAAGTAGGATGTAATATATATCCATTATCTAAATTCAGTAATACTGTACAAATTTAGCATAGCCTATTACGCTATTAGGTGCAGGTTTGGGGTGTAAATAGAAGACATAGCGAGATGCAGATTTAGAAATGGGAGTTATGATAATTATTAAAAAATTGTCTTCCGACGTGTTTTTGATAGAAGTCCAGTACATACGCATTTGAAATACTTGAAATACAAAAATTTAATATGGAAAGTGTTGTCTGAGCAGGTCTTCTAAATAGCATTATTTTTCGAATTTAGATTTGACTTCAATTT
Organism: Ctenocephalides felis; assembly: GCF_003426905.1. NCBI lineage: Eukaryota > Metazoa > Arthropoda > Insecta > Siphonaptera > Pulicidae > Ctenocephalides > Ctenocephalides felis. The sequence goes on along the minus strand of NW_020539725.1, from coordinate 40,944,073 downwards.
TTAAATTTGAATATTATCTTTATGAATCAAATCAAAACAAGTTCTAATTCTAATACATAGAATTAGAAAAATATGTTTTTAATTTTTTCTATATAAGTAAAGCATTAAGTAATGATCATGTTATAAAAAATATTGTTTAATATTTATCAAATAGTTAATTAATTTTGATTCAATTTTCAATTTCTTGAATTTCGATAAAATATCTAATGAGAACAGGTAACATAAAGCAGTTAATAAAATTGCTTTGTGATGAATATTTATATTCAGCACTAATTTATATATATTTAAATTCAAATATATTCTTGTTTATCTATGAATTCCACGCAATTTATAATATCATAATTTTAAATTGAAAATCTAATTATGAGAAAGTTTTAAGTTTTACCGTGATTTGTCGTGGAATATGCTCCAGTGTATGAAAATGGGTCCATCATAGGTGGTGTGTGATGTCCAGTGGACATAGTAGATGTCGCAGAAATATTATGCTGATCTTGCTGGGGAATCGGACTGGTTGACTGTTTCACAAACGTAGTATCCATTGAAAAAGGCGTACTCGTCCAGGAATCTGCTGTTTGTCCATAAGCGTGGCTTTGATAATCATTATAAGGCTGATACATTTGCTGAGGGTAGCCCCCACAATTTTGATAGTCCTGACCGACGGCAGTTGCGGCTGACACTAAACTTTGATCATAAGGTGGAGCGGTATAAAATCCACTTGGTGTTAAATGTGGATGAGAATACTGAGGCTTCATTTGACATTTTCGTCTAAACCCTCGCGGTCTTCTCCTATAGCTGCCTTCTTCGAACATATGTTCACTACGTTCATCTATCATCCAATAATGGCCTTTACCTGGTCTTCCTAAGCCTTTAGGAAGCTTTATGAAACATTCATTTAAACTTAAGTTATGTCGAACTGAGTTTTTCCAGCCGTTGTAAGTACCTCGAAAGAATGGAAATCGTTGCTGAAGGAATTGATAAATTTCACTCAAAGTTAACCTTTTAGTTGGACTACTCTGGATAGCCATGACAATTAATGCTATATATGAATATGGCGGTTTCTCTTGCCTTCTTGCTCCCGAAGCAGCATTTTTTTTAGGTTGTTGTTGTACCGTCGTATCAGCGGCCGCGGATGATGGTTTCTCCTGACAAACGTTCAAATGTTGACTCATTTGTTGGGCTAATTGGTTAACACCGGTAGCAGAATTTGTCATTAAATCTTGTGTTGTTTCTTGTTTCATCATTTTTCACAAAATAACTGAATCACTCAGAAAAGTTTGTAGTAACAAAAAATCTTAATACTTTATTCACATACGAAAAAAAACATTTATGTAAACAAGCCCAATGTGTGGGACCAAAACGTGCCGGGTTCGCTTGAAGACTGCTCTGATTTTTTACGCGTGTTTCATTACGCGACTTGGCGCCCCTCTTGACGAAGGAATTCGTCCCGCAAAAGCACACAGAAGGCGGCGCGAAGACCGAACATCGACCAATAAAAGCTCTATGTTTCGTGAAATGGATCGTGGTATCCTAAGATTTAATAAACAGGGACGAATTTTCATTAAGCATTTTATATATAAGGTGTATCGAAACCCAATACAGATTTATATGCTTAATTAGGAACAATAATTAAGTACTTTTATTATCGCTGTGCCGTAAATTGTATTTGTATAAACTGAATTTGAATAGCTTGTACTTGTTTTTTGTTGAAATTAATTTTAATACAAGCTTTATCACGTACATTTTAATTTAAACTATTGTATTGTTTTATGTGATTTTTTTCTGAAATCATATTGACATTTACTTAACACATAACAATTATTAAATGATTGTTTAAATATCTCATAAAATCATTTCCTTCTATTAAAAGATGAACAAATTTATAAAGGCGATATATCATAATAGATTAATATTATGTAATTATTATAATTTTATTTTTGGAGATCTAAATAAAAATGTTTGTTTTATTATACATATTTGTTTTAAAAAGTAATAAGTAATAATTTAGTTATATATTTTCTAATATACTATATAATATAATTACTAATATACTATAATACCGTCACGACAATAAATGTACCTACTTGAATATTTGATCGCTTTCTGCTGGTCTCTTACTTTATAGACTATTTTTTTGGAAAATAATGTATTTTCATAATAGTTTTACCTTCTTCGGTGGTGTAGATTCATTCATAAAATTTTAAAAATATTTTAAAAGATTTTTTTTACGAATAAATGTATAATGATATAAGACGCTTATTGATTCTTGGGCGCTTACACAAGTAAAGGAGCATTTCGATTGTTTTAAATACTATATTGATTTTTCACTGACTACAAATGAATTTGAAATTATGGTAGATTTTATTGATAATTAATCAAATAATAATAATAATTAAACAAAAATAAATAGTAACTTCAATCTAAAAATTATTTCATAAATAATAGTTGAGTAGCAGTTGAGATTTGTCGCAAAACTATTAAGCCCTAAATCTATTGCTGCGTTGGCGTTACTAACCAAATATTGTTTCATTTATTTATAACTTTACTTCGGTTTCATATTTTTTTATTCATTTTTTTTTTCTGTGAATAAAAATAATTTCTTAGAGTTTTTCATACACGGCTCTGTTTGAATTTGTAGGTGGAGCCAAAATCTCATTAGCATCTCAGCTTCTAAGTTCACAAGATTACTCGCACATGTTTCCTGTAAAACGAACACAAGCAAATAACAAATACTTGTCTGAGCTCTATCAACTTATTATGTGCTTAATTGATTTAATTGAACATCTAACAACAAATTAAGGATTTATTTTAAAATGTTTCAAAATTGTATTTACTTACATCTTTTGTTTATAATTTAAAAGCCTTTACAATAAGTTTTTATTACTCCATTCCACATAAGATGTACTATTTCATATTTTGTTTTGAAAATGTAGTTCCAACCAGTGCAATTTTTGATAATTTTGATAGGTTACCACCATGGTTTTGTATTCTAATTAAAATGTACATATAGATAAACTTTATTGATAAAATTTTTATATAAATCGTTTAAATTATACTGACATGATGGTACAAAAAATATATATTAGTTTTCTTTAAAGTTATTGTAATATATTTCGAAAATTGAATATCTAAGTATCAGTATCAACTTCGCCTAAAATTTATCATTTAACCTTTGTGATTTTTTTGTCTTATAATTAATCAGTTATTTTTATTTCTCAAATATTACGAAAATTCTTCTTCAGCAAGCAGTAACATTACTATAAATTTGTAAATTATTTTTTTTTACAAGAAGGGTTTTTACAAGAAATATGATACTAAATTCACAAGTTGCTAAAAAAGTCTAGTATTTTGAGTACTCGTAACATAAATTATATTACGGAAATTTACAGAGGTTTTGAGTTTGAGTATAGTGCGAAAATTTTAAATTTCTTAGCAATTATTAAATTAATTTAATGTCAAATGATTTTGAATAGTTTGATCTTTAAAGCTATTCTATACTATTTATACGATACGAGCTTATGAATAATCTTATTTATTTAAACAATTAAATTATTATTATATTTATATTAGAAAATAAAAATAAATAAAACGTTTTATCCACTTGTAGAGAATGAAGCTACTATTTAAATTTCAAAAAGAGATTGTACCATGCTCTTTACTTAAAATACTAAATGTAGAAATGATCAGAAGCCCAGTCGTAAAATTTTACAATGTGCTAAAATACTTGTAGTTTAGTACTTAAATGTCAACAGTTTCTTGTTTTATGTGTTTTCCAAAATTTTCACTTTTCTGATATGCGGGTGTTGATATGGTCACAAAATTTTATGATTCTCTACTTGAAATAAAATCTATTCAACGTTGAACAAGTGTGACACTGAAAACGTAAATATTAGTTTTATTGCTTTTGGTAAGATATCCGTCCGCTTGTTTGACTATTTTCAGGAACTCTGTAAATATGTGTAAATTTTGTGATTTAGGTTGTGATTGAAGTCGGGATTCACTCTTCTCGACATTTTTAGCACTTTTAAGTTGTTGATTAAATTTGTGCTCATATGCTAAAATAATAAATATTAGCTATTATAATTTATTGCACCTTAAATAACAGTATTTTATGTACAAGGAATAGTAGGAAGCTCAATTAATATGCTTAGGCTTTCAAATTTCTGCGAAATTTTATTATCGATTATTTGATTAAAATTTTAATTGAATTGAATTCACAAAATTTTTTCTATTGTTTCTTAATATTGGTTTTACGACTTCCATCTATTCCCAAAAACATTGGAATACTCTTTCGAAACGCTTTTGGATTGGGAAACAGTCCTTATAGGTGCTTGATATAAGGCCGTTGGTGGTTGGCATCGAATCTGGATACTAAAAGGTTACAGCTCCTATCCAAAAAATAATATTTCATAATTTTATATTGAAATGTGACCAAGAAATAAATCATATGTAAGCGATTAGATGTTGCCAATAAATGTACTAACTAAACAAATGCATATCATTTTTCATAATCTGTAGTTTATCCTTTTTCCTATAACTTTGTGAACCATTAAATGAGCTCAATGCCCTTTGGTGTTGCTTAAATAATTAAATAATTCATTTTATGTCGTATTTGCGGTCATAGTACGTGGCAGTAGATCTCGGACATTGTAAATAAATTCGTGAGGTTTGTGTATTTCTGTTTATGAAAACCATTTTATAGCTTTTCAAATACATCACATCATCCCGCCGATGTAACTTCTTCTTGGACAAGGTCAGTTCTGTGACGAAATTTAAACAAATTCTGACGCTTGTAAACAATTTATAATAAGATTTCGGTTTTTTTACAACGTGTTAATGACAAATATAAAAAAGAAAATTTTGAAAACGATCTACACTACAGTTGTTTAGAGTTGTTGTAATATGTTTACTTGATATGTAATATAATATGTAAACGCATTAATCACTCATATAAAATCATACGGAATGTATTCGGCTATTATGTTATATAATGTGCATTATTTACACTCGGGATAAATATTTATAAGGCGGTGCTTAAACTGGCGGTATCCGTAGAAACTCAAAATAAATACTTACCTCAATAGTAAATAAATGACTGAATTGTATATTTTCTTATTTGTGTGATGAATACATGCGACTTAAGTATGATTGTTATAAATATTTTTATTAATATTATTACTGTAAGTGTGAACTTTATATGTAGATGATGGTTCAAATGATTCTGAAAGAATTTTCAGTCAGAATGTTGATTTATTGAATTTGGGCTTTTTATTGGATTTCAGTATGACATACATTTTCACTTACAAAATAAATCAAAACATTATTATCAAAATACATGTTAAAATAATTTTATATTTTTACTTGATAATTAGCATAACAAGAATATATTTTATGTGATAATTTAGATGATAAAGGTTTTAAGTAAATAATTGATAATGGTTTTCGATGAATTATTTTCATACTAATGTTAACGTTTTTATGTCTAAAAAAGTGATTCATTGAATACAGACGACAAAGCCAGACAGAGTTTCGTGATTAATTGCGAGATTTTGGACTAGATGTCTGCTTAAAAAAGAATTATTGTAGAATTATTTATGGTAAATAGTCTTCAGATTCAAATATCTGCAAATATAATATGTAAGTATATTGTATTTTAATAATTTGTGCATGTTTATGAGAGCCAAATGTAATACAAGTTAGAATTGTATTTCAAATGGAATAGTTTTGTGTCTAACAATAAGGTCTAATGATGATAATAGTGCCACTCAATCCGTAAAAATGAGTAGCTGCAAAGCTATTTAAGTTTAGTTGCAAATATAGAGTAAACTTATTCATGGTCACTCATTTTTAGAAAATTTAAAAAGCTTTCCAATAATATCATAAATTGATCTTAGAACTTAAACATCCAACAAGCTAACGTTTTTAACTTGTTCAGTTTTGGTTAGTACAATTCAGGAATTTATTCTTTTCGTGATTTTTCAATGTTAAATGCGATTTCTACAAAAAGAAAAAAATCAGCGCAAATGCGCTCTTTGCTTTATTATATCACCTAATATGCAGTGAACTTTTTTTTCAATTGTGTTTGATATTTGTTTATAATAACTGATGTGTATTATTTATATTGTAACTCTCAGAAAGTTGAGTAAAAATAGGTTCTCAATTCAAAATTCATTAAAATAGATACGTTCATTTAGAATCGATTTGCTTTACTTTATATTTTACTCGTAGTTCTTAGTATTTTGAAGAAACGATACAAATAGAACTCCATTGAGTCTCCTTGAAATTCCAAAGGAATTTTCGCAATTAGCACGAAGAGTCTTGCGCAAATATTCTTTTTCATCTCCTCGTCGGCGTTTCAACAGACGCCCATCCGCCGCGTGAGGAAAACCAGATTTCCAATATTAGCGATCTTTGGCAATGGCAAGAAATCGATGATGGCGTCTACAGATCTGCATCTTTTGCCTAGCCGTTATTTCTGCTATGATATTGTTTTTATGTGAAATTTTATCATGTTTTAAGATGTCGTAAACTGTGGTAATCACATACATCAAATAATATGTTTTTATTAGCGAATAAATGCATTACAATAATTATAATTGGCACAGTGTCTATAATGTAAGTGCACTTTTTTCCAAGAGCGTATTCTGCATTTTGATAATGAGGGGAAGGGCAAACCAAGATAAATCTAACATTTCAACAAAATGTAATTAAGATGAAAAAATTCACTATCCATCGGCACAGACATACCTCTTTTCTGATTTTCAATCAATTAAGTTCTTCAAATTTTCTATCTTTTTTAAAAGATTATGCCTATAGTTTGCATTTCTCGGTATGCAGGTTTATTTTATCTAGGGTTTTTTATATACTATTGTTTTACAATTCTAGTTATACTATGTTAGAATACGCATTCGCATGCTTTTTCACTAAATGTTTTTTTAAAAGATGTATAAAATATTTGTTGTTTGTTCAGATTTGCACCCGCTAATAGTAAATAACTAGTTGGTATTGGTATTTAGCCTTGAGGCAAGTTACATGAACTTCCCGATATGTGTAAATAATCGACTTAATCAATAAAAAATTAATTAATTTATGAGTGGATTTATTACACATAATTGAAAACGAACAAACAGGTTAACTCGGAGTATTTTCAAAAAGCAACTTTTCAACTAGTTGGTATTGGTATTTAGCCTTGAGGCAAGTTACATGATCTTCCCGATATGTGTAAATAATCGACTTAATCAATAATAAACAAATTAATTTATGAGTGATTAGAAGTATTCCGAGAGGATTTATTACATATCATTGAAAACGAACGAACACGTTAACTCGGAGTATTTTCTAGAAGCAAATTTTCGATTTTTATATTTGAGCCAGTTTCCGTAGGACTTAAATGGTTTATTAATTCCAAGTACTCTAACGTTATACCAAGTAAATCGTCTAATTTTAATTTTAACAAACGTCAACAAAACTACTCATTTTCTCAAACTTTGATGATTTTTTAAAATTAAACTACTTGTCCCACAAAACTGACAAACGATAGTTCTCGTCGAGATTCATCAAATGGCTTTTAAATTTTTGAAATCGGCCCAGCCGTTTTCGAGGAAACGTCGATTTACGGCAAAAAAACTGTTCACACACACACACACATACACACATACTTTTTCTAAATGGTCTCATTTGATTCAGAATGGCTTGAAACGTCGAGAATACATAAAATTAGGGAATCGGATTTTTTGATGAAAACATAAACTTCCCTTCGAGAAGTTAAAAATGTTTGAAAATGGGTCTTAATTATTACATGCAGCCGATTCTCTTTTGTTCTTTAAATAAATTGTTTGTAATATAAGAATAAGAAAGCAAATTATTTAAGATATTCAGATCTATTTTTTTAATACCCTTTCCAACGTTTGCATGAATATTGCTTTGCATTAACATCCCTGTTTTAATCAGTTTTATGCTAATAAAGTTGATGAATAAAAAATTAAAGTATCCACTAGTATAATTGTTTATCTATGTGGCTACCATATCTTACGCCATTTATATTAGATTCGGTCCTGATTTCTCATAAATCAATGTGTTCTGGCTACTTCGAAAGCCCAAAATACGTCTTGTAGAAGGTAATCTTCGAAGCTGTACGGGTCGAGTAATATATTTCAGCGTTGAGATCATGCTGAGATCAATGATTCTAGGTGTTGATTTCCAGAAAACAGAACACAGAGATCGCTTTAAGATGTTTGTCTTTAACATTTTATTCGAAAATATCACGTACATTTTTGTTAAAGAAATGCACTTTGATATTTTAGAAGTTGCGTTAAAATCTGATCGCTTTTATTTTCTACAGTTAAAAAATATCCTTTAAATTGGATTTTTCATTTCTGCTAGGTCGTCCGCGGCACCACGTGCGCCATTCTTTTTTCTCCTATTGAAATCGACACCATTCTATTATGGAAATATGAACTGTTAAAAATCGATCTATTTGTTTTTGTACGCGTCGGACGTTTTATAAATACCGCGTTCTCGGTACAGTAGACACGTTGAAAGTTTGCTCGTCTTCAGACTTTCAACTGACGAACCTTTACCAAATCTTTACATCGCTTTTAGAAGAACATTTGATGATTTGTCAAAAGGATTATACCGCCGCGGGAACATCTGAACATCTGAACATCTGAACAAATCGATCTGATGAGCGCTTTCATATAGGATCAATTACCGGAGATCAAAGAATATAAAATTGTAGACCGACCGGCAGCCATCGAGTTAAAATTAAAATAAGTTTAGGTATGTGTTAATGTCCAATAACGATGGATAAACGATTTAGAGGATCATAGCACTGGAGGATGGTTAAACGAGATTTGATTATAAAAATCTTTGATGAGTCGTTCTATAAGGATTTCTATAGAATAATATATCAACATACATATTTATTTACATCCTTCTTGTTCATAACGCTTTTTTATCATTTAGCTAGAGTTTCAAATTTAAAACTGTTTGTTTGAAAAAGAAATCAATTGAACACAATTTTACTTTTTAATTTTTTATTTTTAAATGGGATGCAAATGATGCATGTTTTTTATGGCACCAAAATAATTATTGTCTCGAATGGTACGATTTAATAATATTCTCATTCAAAATAACAAATCAAACAACAATTTAAGATTTTTTTAATAGTTAAACACAATATAAATATTTAATATTTAAGGTTTCAATTAAATTAAATTAAAATTTATCTATAGAATATGTCTACGTTTTAATCATTTCTGGGCCTTCATAAAGAAAAAAGTCAAAATTTTTTAGAAACAGACTATTTATTCAATTGAAATATGAAATTTGTTTCAATGAATGAAGGCCAAGAAGAGAAATTCATACTAAAACTTGAAAATACTTAAAACTTACATTTACTAACGTTTAAGCGTTAACTAACAAAATATAAAAAATAATGCATTTCTCTAGAAATAATATTGTAAAAAGCATTAATAGAAAAATCAACTTATTTATTGGTGTTGATGTTGATGGATGGACTATTAATACATTCCGAAATCAATAATTATCTATTACAATTTTTCACAGAATTTATAAATATTACAATTAATGAAGATATCTTTTTTATTAAGTTGAATTTTGATTAAATAAACATTCTCAAATAGTTACTAATTCTTAAAATTCGGTTAAAGCGTGTAAATTTGACCTCTAATTGCAGACGATTGTTTACCTATTTCCAGACGTGAGGTATCGTCTATTTACATATGTTGTCAATTTTGATCAAAACCAGGTGAGTCAATTGCCAACTATTAAGAATCAGACAAATATAGTTTAGTTAATTATATGGTTTGGTTTTTACATTTTTTATGTATCGTTAAGCACGAAAACACATATTTTTTCCCAACTTTTTCTGTTTCCAATGTTTTAATTAAGTCAAAGCATTTATAATTTTAATTGATTGTTTTAAATATATCAATACACAAAATAATATTATATACAAATTATGTGTATAATAAATATTTTTTAATCATTTACTTTTAAATTTATAATTTTATCTGGAACGCGATGATTGTGAAGAATATTGTGTCGCCTCTTTTTAAATAAAATTTTTCAAAAAAAATTCAACTGGTGCTTTTTATCCCATTAGGGACGCCCAGGGGACTAACAGGTTTTCTTTCTTATTTTGAATTTTAAAGAGATTTTAGGAGAAAATAGCTACATTATTTAACCAATGCAGAATATAAATTTCATGGTTAAATTTTTTACAGAGATAACACTGTATATAACCTTGATTTGGTATTTCGTCAGAAATATTCATTAAAAGTGTTTGAATAAATATTTATTTAATTTATCTTTTGTAAAATAGCATTTTTCAACTATTTTTTCACCTTTTCCATGGTAAAGGTTTAGTTGATACTTTTTACCTCATTCACGTATGATCTTTTATAGAGTGAAGAGGTATTAATTATTGGTTTTCTTCTTGATATGTGAAAACAAATACATAATAAGATTTATAGATTTTATTTTAAATTATAACTTACATGATTAAGTGTTGATATTTTAGTCTGCACTTGTTGGCGGCAATCATGACTAACTCCCGCTCAATAATAATCAGTTTTACCTGATTCGACTCTTATTGTACGGATAAGGGTCGATTTATAACAGTTTTATATAAATGCTGCTTTTGGTACCAACTTAAAACAAAAAATTACAAACTTATATTAATGAAGATGTGATAATATAAAATATTATGATAAATACATAATGGTTCCTAACAAGAGGTTATATAAAAAAACGGTAGAATCTAACTTAGAAATAGCAATGCACCTTATAAAATAATTAAATAACGTATACTTTAAAGTTATATTTAGGTCTCGTAAACTAAACAATAGTACCAAAAAAATAACTTTTTATTTTTAAACATTGCCGTTTATCTCTCGATAGCGACGTCGTAAGAATCAAGGTGATGCCTGGTTATACATCATTTTCTTCTTTCAAATATTGTTGTCAAAAAAACTCTTAACTTTAGTGGTTTTTAAAATATCGCTGGTGGAGCTTTTTACCCGTGGACCTTTACGCTCCGCTCTTTTGTCGGCCTAGAATGACTTTCTGTATAACGAAAGTAAATACATATAATTAAAACACGGTAAATTTTCATTTTAGTACGTGTTAAGTTCAGTTTCATCAGCCATTTTGAAGAGTTTTAAGAAAATGATGGCCCCTCGGAATCAAACGGAACTGTTGGCAGGAAATGAATGAAATATTCTGCTCGGCTTTTTCGTCTTTGTCTGAATCGTTCGCTTCGATCGTTGCCAGAAAGAGTTGAACGATGGTGCATGTCAGCGATATAACAGTTTATTACTACGCCTTGCGACTCCGAACATCTTCATGGCTTGTAAAGTCAACATTCTGGGTCACAAAAAATACTGCTGCCATATAATACATGTGTATTCCATTTTATTACACTGATATGTTGAATTCAAGTTGCATACGAAGGGTATTAATACAATTCAAGACCTAATTGAAACCAGAACGATCGAAGGCGTTCCATTTATATCAATTTTTTCCCTGCAAAGTGTTGAATTTTTTGCATTCATTAATACACAACTACTTTAATACTTATTGACACGTAATAATACAATAATGATTAACACATGCAGAATTGGTAGTAATTTCGAAAATCCAACAATTGTGCTATCAGGTATAAAATTTAATATAATAAATTTCTTAGGATCACCTAATAATAAATGTATTGACGTCCTGAAAGACTAATTTATTTCACTTGAAAACATATTTTTGATTCATCTACTGAAAATTAATATCACTACTGCTTGATACCAAGTTGCATGCAATTTCTGTTTTTGATACTTGAACGTCAGAAGCTTTACCTTTGCACTAGGGTACATCATCAAATAATTTTAGAATAAATCACTTTGCTCAATTTTTTAGTTGTAAAATCTGTATATCCCAATCACTTACACTGAAAAGACATACATACACTAATATAATAATTTAGCAAAATGATTAGAAAAGCTTAGAAAATTAATGAAGTAATGTGAACCCTATTTGAGCCACTTGAGATATTCATTACTAATTCTAGAAACAAAGTTTTTTTTAGTCCACATTTTATTATTCCATCAATAACGTAAAATTATTAATTAATTATATTGCTAATTATATATTTCATTTATATTTTGGTTTATATTTGTTTAAATTTCAAAGATACTAATTTTATGCAAAGTGATCGTGATTCTTGCCCATAGTTAATTTTCGATACAAAACAGAACACTTTAAATTACCTGAAATCTTTTTCAACGAAGACGCACCAGACATTCCAGACACTATTATAGGTAATAACTCAACAGAAAAAAGTATATTTTTGTCTGTAATGTGAGTTAAACGAAACATGTGCTCAAATTCAAACCTAGACTTTTTTTTTAACAAATCGCACACAAGTGACCACTTTAAAAAGGGATTTGGTGCTTGACATGATGTGGGCATTTGTAATATTTCATAGTACAATTTGATAAAAATAATTGAAAATTTTTAAAACTGTTGATTGTCTGTTTTTGCTTTCTTCTAGATTAAATACTTCTAGGGAAATCATAAATTATAATAATTACACAAAGAATTTCAGTAAAGTTAGAGTTGATTTAATTTTGAAACAAATATACAACAGTGACGCCCGATTTCTTGTTTTCAAAAATGATATTTACTAACTAAATTGTTTAATCTATATTATGAAATGACATCATTCTAGTGCAAACATATTGCTTGACGACCTTGATATACTTTTCTTAGAACGACTGCTTGTATTTTAAGAGTAATAAGTTTGAGAGTAAAATAAATTAGTTTTTGATTATAATATATATATGAATATTATAACTTCTCTACTCGCACATTCTTTTAAACAGACCACCCGAGCTCAAAAAACAACGAACTCGAAGTAATTTTTCAATATATTTTTTTAAAATTCTGAAGAGGATGTGAAAACTCTTCATTCCTTTACATAATTGTCATACAAAACAGACATTGTGTGAAATGACGTCGACTACCATTTCACATGTCGTCAATGACAGAAATATGAATTCGTGAATGCGTTACTGATTATAATAATGATAAAGTTTAAAGTTTTAGTGTTGAATTTAGTTTTGAGAAACTAATTACGACTTTGTGAAATTCAATCAATGAGATTCGAATATATTTCAATCGACATTCCGGGCGAATAAATGTTAAAATTGATTCTCCAAATTATTGACTAGAAATGAATGAATCAATTTTTCTTGAATCTTTCTGGTAAAATTCGAAATACCATTTTTAGACCAATAATGATTGAGAAAAATACTGATTCGCAACTTTAAGCTAGCTTTTGAAACTTAGAAAAATTACTTTCAATAGCATTTTTTCCACGTAAATATGCTATGAAACATACTATTTCAAGACTTTATTACGTAATTGAGTGTTTTATCACATAAAGAGGACTTTTTTTCATCCCATACTATAGACGAGTACCTACGGTAATTGAATTTATTTAAAATTAAATCGCTTAATATTATCTAGCGTCGATGATTACTCTAAAATTATAAATGTAATTTGAGATATAATATCTGTTTCATTTTCTAATTTCTCTCGTTATCTTCAGGACACAAGTCCTTCATGTAGTTGTTTGTCAACAAGATGTAGACAAGACAGGAGGTATCCTCAAGTGCACCCATAACTTCACATTAGTGAGATAATTTATTGTATTTTTTTTCATTATTGACTCAATTAGGGAAATCTACGCGTGTGGCAAGTTTTTGGGGATTAAGTGAAAAAAAATTATTCTGCTAGCTCGACAATTTATATTCCTTAATTTTGACCAAAATATTTTTTGCTAAAATATAAAAATAAAAAATCTTATTTTAGTTATTAACGAATGATTTTTCACTTGTTTTACAGAATATTTAATGATATAATAAATACAAAATTTGATGTTTTAAATAATTTCATGTATATTATTTAAAATTTGCAGGTTTTTTAATTGTTCGAGATATTTAACTTAATACATATACGCAAACATTTTAAAATCATGACCTGTTATTTAAAATTTTGAACAGTTTTCATAATTAAATCATAATTTGCTAGCTCACGTTTATTCGTTAAACCCATGAAATTTATTTCTATGTGAAGTTTTATTAAAATAAAAAAAAAACTTTCATAAACCATTAAGAAGAAACATGTTGGCCAGTTTTTAAGTTATCAAAATCGATTCTACATTTTTTACGAAAAAGTAGACAAGATTTTTTGCATTTATTCGCTAATTAGGAAGAATTTACATCAGAGTAGGTATTCATCGAGTTTCATTGAATGGCTTGTAAATTTTTGAAACCGGTGCAACCGTTATTTGAGGAAATGTCGATTAAAAAGCAAATTTTGACTAACTAATTTGCAATAATTAAAAAATGTGAAAAATACTAAAATTCTCAAAAGCATTAATTTTAAGCACTACAGTTTAAATATATTTTGAAATGGACATCACAGCATCAGATAATCTATGATAGAGCCAATTATTAGAAGGCTTTATGAAATTATCATTCCTCACAAAATTGTAACGTTAAAAATGCCATACCAATTATTACTGCATGTAGTTTGTGTACGGAATATACTACTAATAAAATTTTGCCCGAAATCTTTTTACATTCTAGAGTGCACTGATGTTTAAGCTTTTAGGTTAAATAGAACATCTGAAAAACGGACGGACGAATGATTCATATTGTACATTAGGTTAGATCTGATTTGCTGATGCATGATCAATTACTTGTTTAATCAATCAGCTATTAAACAAAGTATTAGTTTAATGTTCTATTATATTGTGGCTGGTCTTATTCTTGAGACTGCCAGCTGCGGACATACCACGAACAGTAACTTGTACGAGATGGAACAATATGGTCTTATCCGATATTTAAATACAAACCACGGTGAACCGAAATGTTCAACATGTGGTCTGTCGAGACCGAGAGAACAATAAATTCATGTGTAATACGTTATCCACTTCCCAATGAGAAATGTAAATAAAACGTGTATCCTAAATAAAGAAATTGCATATTTGGTCATATTGTTTTTACTATGTCTTGTGATAATCTACTAGTTTTTGTTTGTATTTTTTCTGAAAGTGAATTTTTGCAGTTGAAGGTATTTTGAATTTGAAAATGAACTTTGAATGCTCTATATTTTCTTATTAAGTTTATTTAAATTTCTGCGACAACTATCAATAAGTATAAAGTACCATAGTATGATTCATCTTCAAAATATTAAAATTATAATTTTTTAAGGTTTTAATTCTAGCATATTCATTGATAAATGATAAATTTTAAAGGGTAATAGTCCGCGTGATGGTATAGTAAAAACTAAAAACTAAAAACTAAAGATGAAATAAAAAGACGTATATTATATTCTCAAAATTTTGCAGAAATCAATAGATACATCAAGCTACTACAATCTTTAAACCTATAGTATTTTTGCAGAAGTTCATGAAGTGGGTTATGTTCTTGCTTTGTAGGATAAAAGTAGATATACTACATACGATGGCCTTATTGTTCCTGTTATATGATTTGTCTGACCTATTTCTAAATTCACCAACTACAAAAAAAAAATCAAAGAATATTTATTTAACGCAAACGTTACGATTTCGCGTAGATTAGATACGTGTCATGTTCAAAAGATATCTTTTTTTCTTCTGACGCCCACAGTATCTAAAGAGAATGAAAATAAATTATATAAATAAACATTATATAATGTGAAATATAGAAAATATAGATGATAAAGCACACATACTTTTTCCAATTTTGGTATCATCGAAAACAGATTGCAAAAGTATGCAAAACAGATTCTCTGTCGAAAATATAAACTTATCTCTCTATCTAGTTAATTAGTATGATCTAAATACTTATAAACAATAAATACCATATTAAGTATTTGGCTTTCAAGAATTTCCAATTGTTCTTTTTTATCGTTGTGTTAAATTTCATTTTAGTTCGCATGGAAAAATCTTTGATCAAAGTTCTCAATTCACAATTGTATTATTATTAGCATCGTCACATATAAGTGAAATATAAACACTATACAAGAATCGTATCCGCCATTGTCTCATCGCCATCAGAGCCGTGTTTGCCTTTTATTTTGTATAAACAAACAGAAACTGAGAAGTTCGAATCGGAACGCAGCGAGGTAAAGATCTTTTCACACACTTAAAAATCAAAAAAATATTATGAGAAATTATGTTAATACGAAAGCTTGCAGTGGTGAAAACTTTTCAACAACTTTAAAAGAAACAGCAATAATTGAAGCAGATGATTGCATGTGTAAATATGAAATTAATAAAAAGGCCAGAAAATAAGTAAATATATTAGTTCCTTTGTGTGCATCTTGTTTTATGAATTTTACAAACATTGAAAATACATTGAGTATAAACTGATCTATTAGATTACTTTATACTTAATAATTTTAAAATTGGTGTGCTGCTCTGGCCAAGGGCAAGTCCGTGAGTTTAGTTAAATTGAAACTCAAATCAGAAAGTATGGGGTTTCAATTATTAGTTTTCACCACAGCGTCCGAATCGGATTTCATCATGTCTTTAATCTTATTCTCAAAAGTAAATGAGAGACATAACCACCGTATTATATAAAATCGTCCGAGGCGCGGAATCGTAAGAAGACTTTGTTGGATCTAGTATTTTTTTAAAATTATTTTTGAACAGCAAACAGAACCCAATAGTCCTATAAGCTGTTGTGCTGATTTGACTTAATACTAGTCTGTTTGACAGATCGAACTCAGGGCCTCTGATTCAAGTCCCATCGCTCTTAACCGTTTACCTACGGGCGCGCCCTTGATCAGTTAGAACTAACACCGACCAAAGTACAGACTACTCAAACTGACTCAAACTTTTATTATGAACTATTAGCATATGAACAATGTGAATAAATATTAGAGCGCCAATGTAAGAAAACCATATGAGGGATATACGAGTATATATTAAGAATCTGACAGAATCTATTCTCAGATTTATACCGGCATTATGTAAAAGTGTGAAAAGGTCTGTTTAGTATTGCGATGTTCTCTGGTGGCATCATGGCTGATGCACGTGGGAAGATAACTCTTTTTCAGATCTCGTGACTTGTGAGCCGCCCGGATTTCCAGAAAGCGACGTGATGCACTCAATTTTTCCAGAGAGCCCAACCACTTTTTCTTCTTCTACACATTTCTTATTTTCATATTAACTCTTATAGAACAGTTCAGGATATATTAAGACAGTTTCAAACTGTCTTCACTCAATGAGTGAAGTTAACGAGAATCTAGAAAAGAGAAGCACTTCCAATCATTACAATTTCGCAATGATAAAAAAGTTTAGTGATTTTCGCGTTATAGAAAATTGACTTGATTATTTGATGTGTAATATTTTACTATGTTAATTAAGACAATGAACTTTACTTTCATCAAAATCATCAAAACAATTTATGAATTACGAAGAAACGGCTTGAACGTGCGTTACCAAAAACTAATCAGCACGAGTCCCAACTGATATATTTTTGCATTTTCAATATCGTTTAAGGATTTTTGGCGAAAACGTGGACGAAAATTTTTGCACTTAGCTTGCTAAGTTTATAGAATCAGCTGGGCCGAAATTAATCAATGCAAGTTCTTAACAAGTTTCATCAAATATTAGCCTTTCTTGGAAAACATTCATAACTCGAAAAAAAGACAGAAGACCAAATTTAGGAACAATAGCTTGAAACGTTAGAAAACATATTCTTGCGAACAAATATGAAAAAACTATAAACTTCTACTTCGGAAAGTTAAAAAAGAAACAATTCATCTTTTTAGAAACTTTTGATTTGATGAGAGATTTTTTATTATTTGAAAACTTTAAGAAAAATATGCTTATTGTTAAAATCTTTATGAAACATATCAAAATTTGATAATGAGGTACGTATGAGAATTGTTTGTTTTTGGTCACCGAATAGATCATTTTTGATATATTTTTCTCAGTATATTTACAATTCCTGTATCTAATTATAAGATTAGTATATTGTATAAATATAATATAAGATTATGATAAATGAAGATATAAAAATCTTATTAAAATGCGTAAAAAAATCTGATACTAGTTAATTATTTATGAAATGCTCCGATGTTTTATTAATTATTGGTCTCATTTTTATTAATATTATTTTAAGAAATCACATTCCAATAGTATTTTCAAATGCAACCATTTTATTTCTATAAATATGTTGTATGCCACGCCTCTGACAGGTGAAACAGGTTACTTGCCAATGGTATAGGAGACAGGTGCATTTTACGTTCAATAGGCGGATTCAGGCAGTATATGAATTAATATGGCATAAATGTGAATATAAGAACAGTATCTTTGAAAATGTCTCATTTTACGTTATGAAATGAAAAAAAAGGATCTTTGTCCAACATATGTACTCGTATGTATAGAAAGATTAAGAGAGTATTTTGTATCATTGCAATCCAAGTTATTGAACTTAATAGATAAAATTATATGATTGTTCATATCAAATATAATTGAGATAGTAAATGATTGACACATGGGCACACATTACAAATAGCATTATCTAAAGGGCCTCATAATAAAATAATTAAAAGGACATCGAAGTTTATTTAACTTGTCAGATTTGACATGTGCCGACGTTATTAATTAACTACTTGAATTCAAATAAGATATTGATAAAATATCATAATCGTATTCAGTGTAACATGACACCGAGACGATAAATAATTTTAATTCACCATTTGTCAGAAGGATATTATCTATATTTATTTAAGCCATGAGGTTTGACAATTTTAAATTAGAATTGGACAATAGTTCTCAAGCGAAATTCTAAATATTTCGTTTCTTAAAGTATTTGTAGAGTAGCTGTTAGTTTTTCATAAACATTTTTTTTGAAGAAATTTTCAAATATTGTCATGTGGAACAGAGTTGCTTAAAATTTAGAGCTTTAAACAGAATTAATATTTTAATCGATATACAAAAAATATGCATTAAGTAATTAAAAATATTAATACATATTTAAAAAAGGTTTCAGAATTTTCTATAATTATATATATACTATATATATATTTATTTCTATAATAAAATTGCTGTGGGTGGATTCCATGTGCATACCATTTTTATATCTTTATTATGAAAAGCAATATAAAATTAAGCAGGAATATTTTTTTATTAGAAAATAATGACTTGATTTGGCTATAACTTGGGTGAAAATTATTTAGTTATTTAATAATAAATGATTTTTGTAATATAATATGAAAAAAGTGCTTAAACATTGATTATCCAGAAATGTAGATGCAGATCTTTTAAAATTGCAGTATCTTGAATGAGTTTATTTATTTATCTTAGCCTTATCAAGGTGTCAGTCGTCAGGGCCATTTCAATATAGATCAATATAAATTAAATCAATATAGATGACATCGATATTCTATTTAGAATGTAATATAATATTATCTTAGAAAGTATTGTTTAGTTATATTAGATTTGATTTGTCAAATATTTTACTGATTTCCAGTGAATCTTAATTATCTCTCTGTAGTTTTAAGATAACGCTTATTAATATCTCATTATTATTATTATTTTAAGTTTTCCATCGTTTGAAGATGATGTTTTTTCAATCTGTCGTGGAGCAATTTTAAATTTAAAATTCATTAATGCTCATTAAACTTAAAATATAATATGATCAGGTCAATATCATTTTGATAATGGAGTTTTTTTTTTCTAAAATAAAAATATCAAACTTTATTCAAAATAAAATAATCATGAATATAAAATAATTTTCAGTTTTAATATTAGCTCTAGACTAAAACTACATAAAAATTGCATTTCCTGTATTCCACTTGTAGGTAGCATATGTTTATATTGTTCGGCTCCTAGAAATTGTAAACAAATAAAAATATTATTCTTTTTTTCATGTGAAATAATTAAAAATATGTATTTTTAACTTGTAAACCAGTTTAGGGTTATAAAATGCCGCTCGTAGCTCGGTAAAGAACTACCCTTTCGGAAACATGTGTGTTTTATTATCATCTTAAAATTATACGATTGCAAAAAAGCTTTTGTAACGTCTTTTGATCATGAGAAAAATTATAATACTTCAAAATAAAAAGATTAAATGAGCATGAATTTTGAAAATCTATCAGGAAAAATGTTTTTTCACTTACTTTTGGAACTCCCAGTTTATGGTACCGGTGCTCATTCTAATTGACAAATAATTAGTATAAAAAAATCAAAATATTGTAATATTTAAAATAATTTTTTATGGTTGAAAATGTGTGTCATATTCGCAGGCGCCACTACGATTTTGAAGTCTCTGGCCTTGGAACTATAACGATCCGAGTTCAAATTCCCCGTTTTTGCATACTGATATCAAGCAGTCAAGATATCCATTTTTCCACTGTTTTGAATTTAATATGAAAATAGTGGTTTGGAAACACTAATTTAAAAAGTATGTAAAAATCTAATTGCAATTATAAAGTACAACAACTAGGGCGCCTTCTAATTATGGCCATTTATCAATGCAAAAACCCAGTTACTGAATATAATTATTGTTTTTCTAATTCTAATTCTAATTTCCAATTCTTAAATTTCATTATCATTTTTCATAAAAAATATGTTTGATTGATAATATTATTGTGTTTTGTTAAGAATACGAATTGAAATAGTTTGGTTTGCACTTGAGAATTACTCCTTGGTGCATATTCTACCCATGTATTGTACAAAACTTTTTTTTTTAATTTTTTGGTATGTATTGCCAAAGAATTTTTTGGCTGTTTCACATATGTCTGCGCATCTATTTAGCGAATGACTGAGTGAATAATGGTTTTCGAAATGATCGTTGCGAAAAAATCGACCCAGGCACTTACAAGTGGAATGGCCAATGGTGGCGATTGATGTACCACAGGCTCTTCGTAATTAAGGATTCTATATGTTCAATTCAGACTTGTTTGTTCGTTATTTTAGGTTGTTCGGAAAATAATTCTTTTTTTTATTTCAAAGATTTGACAAACAGATGAATTTACTTTCTTGGTGTGGTTAAGTGCACTTATTCACTGCTTTTTATCATAAGTCTTTAGCTTCTTCTTATAACGAGGTGCAGCTTTGGCATAAGATTTGGTGAATAAAAATTTTGCAAACTATCAAGACATTAGGCTTAAACTATTAAATATTACACCTGAAGCTCCTTCACTTCAAAGGGAGAACGCAAAATATTATGAAACAATGTTTATTGTTTACTAAAAATGAACATATGATCAGCTTTCAAAACAAATGATTATTTTGCGGATTATGTTTGATGAGGCGTGCCAAAAATGCAATTAAAATCTGTCGAAAAAAATAAATAACTTTTTAGCTATCAATATATATTATATTATTAATTTATTTGATCTGTTGATTTCAAAAACAATATGTAAAAATTTTAATTGTTTTTTGCCGTATTTTCTCCTTAAAGTAAAAACTTTCTACGAGACTATAAGATGAGGGCTGAATTCATATTCAAAATTCGACAAATGCTACTTTCAAAAGTTATTTCATGTTCACCATAAGTGAACATTTGTTAATATTGCAAAATAGTGATATAAATATGATAAAAACTAACGCAGATGCCTTTTTATTACTTCTGGACATATTGGTAGTTTTATTTTTCATTCTTTTGCTCTTTCCGCAATTGCCTGACAATTGTCACTATCAATTAATTCAAACTTTGTTTTTTATTTTTTTATGTTTCAAGTGTATATACTAATATTACCAATATTATTTTATTTACTATAAAACCTCTGCTAATAGTCGTTTATTTACAAGTTTGCATTGAGGCATTTGTGGGTCGATATTTTAAATTGTATATAAACATTATCTACATCGTAGATAATACAGTATAAATAATCTATTCTATAATTGATCAACATCAAGTAAGCCTTATGATACAATTAAGTTATTTGAATATAAAAAAAATATATTCGTAAAATTCAATAATTTTATCATTTGATCGTGCGGTAAAGTCTCAGCAGCGTAAATAAAATGATTTGAACGGGTAAAATAAAAAACATAAATTTTTATTTATTATTATTATTTTATCAATTTTTCTGTATATTTTTTTCTGTACAATTTCAATTTAAAACACATTTTAGTTAAAATGTACTGACATCTATACAAGAAACCCGTAACATAATACTCTGAAATGCGGATGAAACAGCTTCTTGAATATTTAAGGAACAGTTGCACTGTTCGATGGTAGATAGCAGTCCTGGTTAGTAGTTACAAAAATAATTTTAGAGATTTAAAAATCAAAGAAAAAGCATTTAGGATTTTTTTCATTTATGATATATAATAAATTAAATACTTTTTATTTAAAAGCGTGACATAAAAAAAGTTTTCAAGGAAAGAAAATGTAGGTATATCATAGTTTTCCTAAAAAATTGATGTAAAAATATTAGAAAATTATAATTATCATTTTTATATATTTAAATTATATTTTGAATTTAGTGGATAATATAATTATAACATGTAAAAGAGATGATGGCAAATATTATCTAATAAAATTGACCGATATGAGCATTATATTTTCTTTGTTTTTCAAATCAAATGCTAATTTTCAAAATTCACATTTTTTCAATTATTTAATAAATTTGTTATTATAATTCTGCGTTTGGAAACAGCATTTTCATACATTAGTAGTATATAATTTTTTTATAAAATAAAAGGAAATTTGTATAACTAAAGTTATAAAAAATATAACTAATTTAAGCTCTAAAAACTAAATAAGAAACTAATAAACCTTCGACGGCCTTATAGAAGTATTTTTAAAATAACTTGCAGTTTAATAACTGTAATAACCAATGTAATATCAATAATTTTAAAGTTTTGTTTATTGTTTTGGTGGCTATATTTGAAATTTTGTATGTTTTAACCTTTAAACATTAAACTGCTCAATCTAATTAATTTACTAATTAGTAAATTTACATTAGATATTTTGAGACATGATATGAGATTATATTTTAGAATGTATTTATTAAAAGTAATCAATAGTTCCACTGAATTTTTATACACAATTTCACCTTTGGAAAAATGAGCATGATCCATGAAATGCTTTTAATATCGGTATTAGTGATATATAATTTCTCCCCTTTTTACTATAAATAATAATTGTAAAAAAGTTGTTAATTATCAGTAAAATTTAAAAACAAGAATTATAATTAATCTTTATATATAATGATTGGAATATTTATGTATATTATTTAAAAATATATTATTTTTAAGATAAACATTACTGAAATATTTAATTAAGAGTAATTAATAATAGTCCTTGTTTAAATAAAAATTCTGAAGAACTCATTCACAACACATACTTTTTATATGTTTGATATCTTTATTGAAATATAAAGAATTTTTCTAGTAGTACGCATAAGATCGTCTGTGTCCATTATTTAACATATCATATTGTATAGTATAATATATGGTATTTATTTTTATTTTTGAATCTTATTCATGAGTTTGTTGGTGAATGAGTTGATCTGGTGATAGTGGGATGATAGTCGAACTATGGTACCTAATGAACCATGACTTTGCAGAATTTCAGTCATTTGCGCCATCGGAATGTTTGTCTCCCGTTTTACGAAGACAGTAGCGTTTCACGATATTTTTTAGATAATGTAGAATTAAATAGCTGCCATTTCATCTATCATTAATTTTTTAGTGCAAGTAAATATTTACATTAATATTTGTTTTATATCTTTAGCATTCTGATCATTTTGTCATGCCTTACGTATGTTGGAATGAGATTTTTCTGAAACGTTTTCAAGAGAGTTATCATGATATTATTTGTATTGAGCCTTTATTTTTTATAAAGGCGAAAATTGCGGATAACAAAATTTGTTATTACACACAATTTAATTATATACTGACTTTAAATTGTCGTCATTAACGGTCGATTCGTCCTAAGAATGATTAAATGATTTCGAAGTGCAATTGCTATTTTCTAAAGAAATTCTTATTGGTTATAATTAGACTTGGGCGGCTGGCTGTCACGTACTGCAGTGTCCCTCGAAAGGGTAGAATATTTGTATGAAAAAGTATTTTTTGTTCAAATGCAATACTTTCTATCTTGTGTCACCGATTTTAGATAAATTATACGCCACTGACTATAACTAAATTGTCATGTAAGCGCGGACACATGGTGTCATTGTATTGAGTTTTTTCAAGTGTTATTTTGCATGAGAGTTTGACAGGCGGATGCTATGACGAGTTTCATATCTGTGGCAACGAATAATAGTTACAATTTCTTTATTAAGACTTTTAATAATGCACATTGTATATAAAATATTAATTGATTTGTTCTAGAAATAGGCATAGCTATTTCATAAAAATGTCCTGTGATCCACTTTTAAAAAGTGCTCTTAGATAATCAATTTTACTCTCAAAATTCTTAATTAAGTAATGTTTTGATTATTTTGATAGCCCGACAATATATATTTATATGAAAGTAATTTTTTAACGCAAAATTACAATCGATACAAACAGTATCGGTAAGTGGTTTGTATTAGACCGAGTAGCAGAATTTATTTAATCTTTCTATGTTCAGTTGAATGTAAGATACATATTATTAAAACATTATCAGTATGATTTAAAATATATAATTTGACTAATTCTACTTAACTTTGAACGTTTTTCTAATTACGCGGAAGTAGATCTGCAATTAAATCTAAATTTATTCGAATTGTGTCATAGGTACTCAGAATGCAGAATCCACATAAAAACTTCAATTTTCATGAAAACATGTTATTTATTTTTATTGCTGGGCACTAGGTATATATCATTTATAGATTTTCTATCAGAAAATTACAATCTTCGTAACTTTTATTTCACAATAAAATAATGCAACAAAATGTCAAAGCAATCATTATGTAAATGTGATTGTTATCTTTTATTCTAAACTGATGTAAATTTTATTAGCTCAAAAGTCATTTTATGCGTTAAATCAATTATTTGTATTGATTTATCTAACATTATTCAATTTTAGTATTTTGTTTATAGTGAAAACATTTTTTTAAATTACATACAAGCCATTTTAGTACATGCTCTGCCGAAGCAAGAACATATGAATTAAATGCTCCCTAATGAATTAAATACTTTGAATATGTTTTGAAATCTATCGAGTTGTATTATATTTTCCGAAGCATTATTAGCATGTGTTCATAACAAAAATTAATAATATATTACACATAATTTTACACAGCAATACGTCAATGTCCAACATTATTAAAATTGTTTCTCATGTCAAGGACTTATAAAATATTTGCTCACTAGACAGAATTTGATTTGTTGAGCATATGTAGAAATGTTGCAACTTGTGAAAATGCGTTTAACATATAGTTTTTAACATAATATAATATTCTACGTGATTTTTTGCTGATATTTGCTTATATTTCCATGATCTTTTCTTTATTTGCGGTTAGCCCTGTTTTTCGCCTTAATCCATTCCACATGTTTCGGAATGGAATTTTTGTCTTCGCACTTTTGGTAGCGTTTAAGCAGATTACTAACTCTGTAATATGTAGTAACAATTCCCATGGCTATTTTTGCCTGATTTTCATTTTCATTATGTTTTTTGTTGATTAGAATAATTTATGCAATTGCATTTAATATGCATGTATATAAGCTTTATTCATTTTATAATGTAAATCTTTCTTGCAACTGCATTCCGAGTTTTTTGCTATGTTGAATGCGAGATGAATTCCTAACTAAAACTAAATTACCTCTGATTTAAGAACGCGATATTGATTGAATTATCACAAAAAACAATATATAAATTCAAATGCTTTCATTTTGAATTTTATTTTGACAATTATTAAAATTGAAGTTTGCTTCTGGATCTTTCTTGGATCTTGGAAGTTTCAAAAATAATTAATTTGAGGAAAAATAATATAATATTGATTTTATTGGTGTCATACAATTTTCATAATCATGTCATATAAGCATATTTTTTCTCGGGTAATTAGTTATATCTACAAAACATTTACATTTTTTATATTTTTCTTGGGTCATTTAGCGACTAATCATCCATTTCCAAGGCGTGTAACCACGTTAACCTGAATTTGTCATATCCACATGGAATCTCAAATTTCCAGGAATAACGTCAATATAATTGGAAATCAGTATTACCAAAAAAAGCTTTTTTACTATAGAAATCTCCATCTCCTGTAATCCTAAACTTCGTCGCGAGCGTTTCGTAATATTTCAATGTTTCGATCTAAATAAAACTAATATTTATCTAATATTGACATTTTTCGGAGGTAGCCACGATATTTATTTGCTCCCCTTGGCATCGTTGACTGACACTAGGGTTGTTTATCTAGGCGTGCGAATGGGGCAGAATCATTCCAATTTCGGGTGTGCTCTCATTTGCGCCGTCTGGAATATTCGGGGCTTCAGAAACAGCCAGACAGCTTGGCGCCCGTCGCTCTTGATAGAAAAAAATTAGAAAATATTTTTAGGACAATCGTAGGTAAATAGTGAGCAGACATATTTATATGCTTCATCACCTCAAATAATTATTGGACATGTCTATTAATTTTGAAGATATAATGATAACATTATTGATGATAACATGCTTTGAAAATGTCGAATTTGAAGATGAATATGATATATTTGATTACTTTATTTGAACTGCAATTAGAGCTAACAGCTAACTTTCTTTTAGCTGTTGTGTTGTACTGAACCACCTAGCTATGAGGCGGCAAAATAATGGCTGTTCTTTTATAGTGTTTATTTAACTTCTATAGCTAATTTAATTTCACATGAAAATTTTATATAAACCTAATTGACTAGTGTGATGAAGTTGTCTTGACAATAAAGTAATAAAAAAACCAACATCACATATTGTACTTCCATACGAATATACAAAATTGGTTCAAATATAACATTATAAATCAATATCACAATTTAAATTCAAATAGAAAAGAAAACAAAAGATAAATTTTAATAACACGTTTAGTCTATTTCAAATGCATGATTCAAGTTATTACTTTTTATTTTTATAATAAATATTTCATAAAAATAATCTAATAAATTAAAACATTCTTTAAAAGTGAGATTCGTTGCAAATAA
>NW_020539725.1:40883638-40915946 GCF_003426905.1 Ctenocephalides felis | reverse complement strand
TTTTTGATATATTTTTCTCAGTATATTTACAATTCCTGTATCTAATTATAAGATTAGTATATGTATAAATATATATAAGATTATGATAAATGAAGATATAAAAATCTTATTAAATGCGTAAAAAAATCTGATACTAGTTAATTATTTATGAAATGCTCCGATATGTTTTATATTATTGGTCTCATTTTTATTAATATTATTTTAAGAAATCACATTCCAATAGTATTTTCAAATGCAACCATTTTATTTCTATAAATATGTTGTATGCCACGCCTCTGACAGGTGAAACAGGTTACTTGCCAATGGTATAGGAGACAGGTGCATTTTACGTTCAATAGGCGGATTCAGGCAGTATATGAATTAATATGGCATAAATGTGAATATAAGAACAGTATCTTTGAAAATGTCTCATTTTACGTTATGAAATGAAAAAAAAGGATCTTTGTCCAACATATGTACTCGTATGTATAGAAAGATTAAGAGAGTATTTTGTATCATTGCAATCCAAGTTATTGAACTTAATAGATAAAATATGATTGTTCATATCAAATATAATTGAGATAGTAAATGATTGACACATGGGCACACATTACAAATAGCATTATCTAAAGGGCCTCATAATAAAATAATTAAAAGGACATCGAAGTTTATTTAACTTGTCAGATTTGACATGTGCCGACGTTATTAATTAACTACTTGAATTCAAATAAGATATTGATAAAATATCATAATCGTATTCAGTGTAACATGACACCGAGACGATAAATAATTTTAATTCACCATTTGTCAGAAGGATATTATCTATATTTATTTAAGCCATGAGGTTTGACAATTTTAAATTAGAATTGGACAATAGTTCTCAAGCGAAATTCTAAATATTTCGTTTCTTAAAGTATTTGTAGAGTAGCTGTTAGTTTTTCATAAACATTTTTTTTGAAGAAATTTTCAAATATTGTCATGTGGAACAGAGTTGCTTAAAATTTAGAGCTTTAAACAGAATTAATATTTTAATCGATATACAAAAAAATATGCATTAAGTAATTAAAAATATTAATACATATTTAAAAAAGGTTTCAGAATTTTCTATAATTATATATATACTATATATATATTTATTCTATAATAAAATTGCTGTGGGTGGATTCCATGTGCATACCATTTTTATATCTTTATTATGAAAAGCAATATAAAATTAAGCAGGAATATTTTTTATTAGAAAATAATGACTTGATTTGGCTATAACTTGGGTGAAAATTATTTAGTTATTTAATAATAAATGATTTTTGTAATATAATATGAAAAAAGTGCTTAAACATTGATTATCCAGAAATGTAGATGCAGATCTTTTAAAATTGCAGTATCTTGAATGAGTTTATTATTTATCTTAGCCTTATCAAGGTGTCAGTCGTCAGGGCCATTTCAATATAGATCAATATAAATTAAATCAATATAGATGACATCGATATTCTATTTAGAATGTAATATAATATTATCTTAGAAAGTATTGTTTAGTTATATTAGATTTGATTTGTCAAATATTTTACTGATTTCCAGTGAATCTTAATTATCTCTCTGTAGTTTTAAGATAACGCTTATTAATATCTCATTATATTATTATTTTAAGTTTTCCATCGTTTGAAGATGATGTTTTTTCAATCTGTCGTGGAGCAATTTTAAATTTAAAATTCATTAATGCTCATTAAACTTAAAATATAATATGATCAGGTCAATATCATTTTGATAATGGAGTTTTTTTTTTCTAAAATAAAAATATCAAACTTTATTCAAAATAAAATAATCATGAATATAAAATAATTTTCAGTTTTAATATTAGCTCTAGACTAAAACTACATAAAAATTGCATTTCCTGTATTCCACTTGTAGGTAGCATATGTTTATATTGTTCGGCTCCTAGAAATTGTAAACAAATAAAAATATTATTTTTTTTCATGTGAAATAATTAAAAATATGTATTTTTAACTTGTAAACCAGTTTAGGGTTATAAAATGCCGCTCGTAGCTCGGTAAAGAACTACCTTTCGGAAACATGTGTGTTTTATTATCATCTTAAAATTATACGATTGCAAAAAAGCTTTTGTAACGTCTTTTGATCATGAGAAAAATTATAATACTTCAAAATAAAAAGATTAAATGAGCATGAATTTTGAAAATCTATCAGGAAAAATGTTTTTTCACTTACTTTTGGAACTCCCAGTTTATGGTACCGGTGCTCATTCTAATTGACAAATAATTAGTATAAAAAAATCAAAATATTGTAATATTTAAAATAATTTTTTATGGTTGAAAATGTGTGTCATATTCGCAGGCGCCACTACGATTTTGAAGTCTCTGGCCTTGGAACTATAACGATCCGAGTTCAAATTCCCCGTTTTTGCATACTGATATCAAGCAGTCAAGATATCCATTTTTCCACTGTTTTGAATTTAATATGAAAATAGTGGTTTGGAAACACTAATTTAAAAAGTATGTAAAAATCTAATTGCAATTATAAAGTACAACAACTAGGGCGCCTTCTAATTATGGCCATTTATCAATGCAAAAACCCAGTTACTGAATATAATTATTGTTTTTCTAATTCTAATTCTAATTTCCAATCTTAAATTTCATTATCATTTTTCATAAAAAATATGTTTGATTGATAATATTATTGTGTTTTGTTAAGAATACGAATTGAAATAGTTTGGTTTGCACTTGAGAATTACTCCTTGGTGCATATTCTACCCATGTATTGTACAAAACTTTTTTTTTTAATTTTTTGGTATGTATTGCCAAAGAATTTTTTGGCTGTTTCACATATGTCTGCGCATCTATTTAGCGAATGACTGAGTGAATAATGGTTTTCGAAATGATCGTTGCGAAAAAATCGACCCAGGCACTTACAAGTGGAATGGCCAATGGTGGCGATTGATGTACCACAGGCTCTTCGTAATTAAGGATTCTATATGTTCAATTCAGACTTGTTTGTTCGTTATTTTAGGTTGTTCGGAAAATAATTCTTTTTTTTATTTCAAAGATTTGACAAACAGATGAATTTACTTTCTTGGTGTGGTTAAGTGCACTTATTCGCTGCTTTTTATCATAAGTCTTTAGCTTCTTCTTATAACGAGGTGCAGCTTTGGCATAAGATTTGGTGAATAAAAATTTTGCAAACTATCAAGACATTAGGCTTAAACTATTAAATATTACACCTGAAGCTCCTTCACTTCAAAGGGAGAACGCAAAATATTATGAAACAATGTTTATTGTTTACTAAAATGAACATATGATCAGCTTTCAAAACAAATGATTATTTTGCGGATTATGTTTGATGAGGCGTGCCAAAAATGCAATTAAAATCTGTCGAAAAAATAAATAACTTTTTAGCTATCAATATATTTGGTAATCGCAAGTTTGTTTTGAGCCTTTGCGAATTATATTATTAATTTATTTGATCTGTTGATTTCAAAAACAATATGTAAAATTTTAATTGTTTTTTGCCGTATTTTCTCCTTAAAGTAAAAACTTTCTACGAGACTATAAGATGAGGGCTGAATTCATATTCAAAATTCGACAAATGCTTTCAAAGTTATTTCATGTTCACCATGTAATTTGCAAAATAGTGATATAAATATGACACTAAGCAGATGCCTTTTTATTACTTCTGGACATATTGGTAGTTTTATTTTTCATTCTTTTGCTCTTTCCGCAATTGCCTGACAATTGTCACTATCAATTAATTCAAACTTTGTTTTTTATTTTTTTATGTTTCAAGTGTATATACTAATATTACCAATATTATTTTATTTACTATAAAACCTCTGCTAATAGTCGTTTATTTACAAGTTTGCATTGAGGCATTTGTGGGTCGATATTTTAAATTGTATATAAACATTATCTACATCGTAGATAATACAGTATAAATAATCTATTCTATAATTGATCAACATCAAGTAAGCCTTATGATACAATTAAGTTATTTGAATATAAAAAAAATATATTCGTAAAATTCAATAATTTTATCATTTGATCGTGCGGTAAAGTCTCAGCAGCGTAAATAAAATGATTTGAACGGGTAAAATAAAAAACATAAATTTTTATTTATTATTATTATTTTATCAATTTTTCTGTATATTTTTTTCTGTACAATTTCAATTTAAAACACATTTTAGTTAAAATGTACTGACATCTATACAAGAAACCCGTAACATAATACTCTGAAATGCGGATGAAACAGCTTCTTGAATATTAAGGAACAGTTGCACTGTTCGATGGTAGATAGCAGTCCTGGTTAGTAGTTACAAAAATAATTTTAGAGATTTAAAAATCAAAGAAAAAGCATTTAGGATTTTTTTCATTTATGATATATAATAAATTAAATACTTTTTATTTAAAAGCGTGACATAAAAAAAGTTTTCAAGGAAAGAAAATGTAGGTATATCATAGTTTTCCTAAAAAATTGATGTAAAAATATTAGAAAATTATAATTATCATTTTTATATATTTAAATTATATTTTGAATTTAGTGGATAATATAATTATAACATGTAAAAGAGATGATGGCAAATATTATCTAATAAAATTGACCGATATGAGCATTATATTTTCTTTGTTTTTCAAATCAAATGCTAATTTTCAAAATTCACATTTTTTCAATTATTTAATAAATTTGTTATTATAATTCTGCGTTTGGAAACAGCATTTTCATACATTAGTAGTATATAATTTTTTTATAAAATAAAAGGAAATTTGTATAACTAAAGTTATAAAAAATATAACTAATTTAAGCTCTAAAAACTAAATAAGAAACTAATAACCTTCGACGGCCTTATAGAAGTATTTTTAAAATAACTTGCAGTTTAATAACTGTAATAACCAATGTAATATCAATAATTTTAAAGTTTTGTTTATTGTTTTGGTGGCTATATTTGAAATTTTGTATGTTTTAACCTTTAAACATTAAACTGCTCAATCTAATTAATTTACTAATTAGTAAATTTACATTAGATATTTTGAGACATGATATGAGATTATATTTTAGAATGTATTTATTAAAAGTAATCAATAGTTCCACTGAATTTTTATACACAATTTCACCTTTGGAAAAATGAGCATGATCCATGAAATGCTTTTAATATCGGTATTAGTGATATATAATTTCTCCCCTTTTTACTATAAATAATAATTGTAAAAAAGTTGTTAATTATCAGTAAAATTTAAAAACAAGAATTATAATTAATCTTTATATATAATGATTGGAATATTTATGTATATTATTTAAAAATATATTATTTTTAAGATAAACATTACTGAAATATTTAATTAAGAGTAATTAATAATAGTCCTTGTTTAAATAAAAATTCTGAAGAACTCATTCACAACACATACTTTTTATATGTTTGATATCTTTATTGAAATATAAAGAATTTTTCTAGTAGTACGCATAAGATCGTCTGTGTCCATTATTTAACATATCATATTGTATAGTATAATATATGGTATTTATTTTTATTTTTGAATCTTATTCATGAGTTTGTTGGTGAATGAGTTGATCTGGTGATAGTGGGATGATAGTCGAACTATGGTACCTAATGAACCATGACTTTGCAGAATTTCAGTCATTTGCGCCATCGGAATGTTTGTCTCCCGTTTTACGAAGACAGTAGCGTTTCACGATATTTTTTAGATAATGTAGAATTAAATAGCTGCCATTTCATCTATCATTAATTTTTTTAGTGCAAGTAAATATTTACATTAATATTTGTTTTATATCTTTAGCATTCTGATCATTTTGTCATGCCTTACGTATGTTGGAATGAGATTTTTCTGAAACGTTTTCAAGAGAGTTATCATGATATTATTTGTATTGAGCCTTTATTTTTTATAAAGGCGAAAATTGCGGATAACAAAATTTGTTATTACACACAATTTTAATTATATACTGACTTTAAATTGTCGTCATTAACGGTCGATTCGTCCTAAGAATGATTAAATGATTTCGAAGTGCAATTGCTATTTTCTAAAGAAATTCTTATTGGTTATAATTAGACTTGGGCGGCTGGCTGTCACGTACTGCAGTGTCCCTCGAAAGGGTAGAATATTTGTATGAAAAAGTATTTTTTGTTCAAATGCAATACTTTCTATCTTGTGTCACCGATTTTAGATAAATTATACGCCACTGACTATAACTAAATTGTCATGTAAGCGCGGACACATGGTGTCATTGTATTGAGTTTTTTCAAGTGTTATTTTGCATGAGAGTTTGACAGGCGGATGCTATGACGAGTTTCATATCTGTGGCAACGAATAATAGTTACAATTTCTTTATTAAGACTTTTAATAATGCACATTGTATATAAAATATTAATTGATTTGTTCTAGAAATAGGCATAGCTATTTCATAAAAAATGTCCTGTGATCCACTTTTAAAAAGTGCTCTTAGATAATCAATTTTACTCTCAAAATTCTTAATTAAGTAATGTTTTGATTATTTTGATAGCCCGACAATATATATTTATATGAAAGTAATTTTTTAACGCAAAATTACAATCGATACAAACAGTATCGGTAAGTGGTTTGTATTAGACCGAGTAGCAGAATTTATTTAATCTTTCTATGTTCAGTTGAATGTAAGATACATATTATTAAAACATTATCAGTATGATTTAAAATATATAATTTGACTAATTCTACTTAACTTTGAACGTTTTTCTAATTACGCGGAAGTAGATCTGCAATTAAATCTAAATTTATTCGAATTGTGTCATAGGTACTCAGAATGCAGAATCCACATAAAAACTTCAATTTTCATGAAAACATGTTATTTATTTTTATTGCTGGGCACTAGGTATATATCATTTATAGATTTTCTATCAGAAAATTACAATCTTCGTAACTTTTATTTCACAATAAAATAATGCAACAAAATGTCAAAGCAATCATTATGTAAATGTGATTGTTATCTTTTATTCTAAACTGATGTAAATTTTATTAGCTCAAAAGTCATTTTATGCGTTAAATCAATTATTTGTATTGATTTATCTAACATTATTCAATTTTAGTATTTTGTTTATAGTGAAAACATTTTTTTAAATTACATACAAGCCATTTTAGTACATGCTCTGCCGAAGCAAGAACATATGAATTAAATGCTCCCTAATGAATTAAATACTTTGAATATGTTTTGAAATCTATCGAGTTGTATTATATTTTCCGAAGCATTATTAGCATGTGTTCATAACAAAAATTAATAATATATTACACATAATTTTACACAGCAATACGTCAATGTCCAACATTATTAAAATTGTTTCTCATGTCAAGGACTTATAAAATATTTGCTCACTAGACAGAATTTGATTTGTTGAGCATATGTAGAAATGTTGCAACTTGTGAAAATGCGTTTAACATATAGTTTTTAACATAATATAATATTCTACGTGATTTTTTGCTGATATTTGCTTATATTTCCATGATCTTTTCTTTATTTGCGGTTAGCCCTGTTTTTCGCCTTAATCCATTCCACATGTTTCGGAATGGAATTTTTGTCTTCGCACTTTTGGTAGCGTTTAAGCAGATTACTAACTCTGTAATATGTAGTAACAATTCCCATGGCTATTTTTGCCTGATTTTCATTTTCATTATGTTTTTTGTTGATTAGAATAATTTATGCAATTGCATTTAATATGCATGTATATAAGCTTTATTCATTTTATAATGTAAATCTTTCTTGCAACTGCATTCCGAGTTTTTTGCTATGTTGAATGCGAGATGAATTCCTAACTAAAACTAAATTACCTCTGATTTAAGAACGCGATATTGATTGAATTATCACAAAAAACAATATATAAATTCAAATGCTTTCATTTTGAATTTTATTTTGACAATTATTAAAATTGAAGTTTGCTTCTGGATCTTTCTTGGATCTTGGAAGTTTCAAAAATAATTAATTTGAGGAAAAATAATATAATATTGATTTTATTGGTGTCATACAATTTTCATAATCATGTCATATAAGCATATTTTTTCTCGGGTAATTAGTTATATCTACAAAACATTTACATTTTTTATATTTTTCTTGGGTCATTTAGCGACTAATCATCCATTTCCAAGGCGTGTAACCACGTTAACCTGAATTTGTCATATCCACATGGAATCTCAAATTTCCAGGAAATAACGTCAATATAATTGGAAATCAGTATTACCAAAAAAAGCTTTTTTACTATAGAAATCTCCATCTCCTGTAATCCTAAACTTCGTCGCGAGCGTTTCGTAATATTTCAATGTTTCGATCTAAATAAAACTAATATTTATCTAATATTGACATTTTTCGGAGGTAGCCACGATATTTATTTGCTCCCCTTGGCATCGTTGACTGACACTAGGGTTGTTTATCTAGGCGTGCGAATGGGGCAGAATCATTCCAATTTCGGGTGTGCTCTCATTTGCGCCGTCTGGAATATTCGGGGCTTCAGAAACAGCCAGACAGCTTGGCGCCCGTCGCTCTTGATAGAAAAAAATTAGAAAATATTTTTAGGACAATCGTAGGTAAATAGTGAGCAGACATATTTATATGCTTCATCACCTCAAATAATTATTGGACATGTCTATTAATTTTGAAGATATAATGATAACATTTATTGATGATAACATGCTTTGAAAATGTCGAATTTGAAGATGAATATGATATATTTGATTACTTTATTTGAACTGCAATTAGAGCTAACAGCTAACTTTCTTTTAGCTGTTGTGTTGTACTGAACCACCTAGCTATGAGGCGGCAAAATAATGGCTGTTCTTTTATAGTGTTTATTTTAACTTCTATAAGCTAATTTAATTTCACATGAAAATTTTATATAAACCTAATTGACTAGTGTGATGAAGTTGTCTTGACAATAAAGTAAATAAAAACAAACATCACATATTGTACTTCCATACGATATATACAAAATTGGTTCAAATATAACATTATAAATCAATATCACAATTTAAATTCAAATAGAAAAGAAAACAAAAAGATAAATTTAATAACACCGTTTAGTCTATTTCAAATGCATGATTCAAGTTATTACTTTTATTTATATAATAAATATTTCATAAAAAATATAATAAATTAAAACATTTTTTAAAAGTGAGATTCGTTGCAAATAAAGTCTTTGTCACATATCCAGAGTAATTTTGATTCGGCATACATTTTGGATAATTTTATTTAGGACATCAGCAATTACTACGTTTTTATATTTATAATCTAATATTTTATATAAAAGTATAATGTATAGTCTTTTTTAAGTGAAAAAATTAAGCTCAGTGTGAATTATACCGTCATCATACCGTATTATTATTATTGAATAGTGTTATATTATTATCATCTACGTCGTGCACATATTTTAATGACTTTCTATTTGTTAATATACTTCTAAATTCAATAATATTTAATAAATGATTTTGTATGCTCTGGAATATTGTCTGCGGTGTTTAAATAATTAAGTTGTAGTTTTTTTTTATTATGATTGGAATATATAGGAAAAGGATATAGGAATTTTTGGAGTTAAATAAATATATATTGGCATTGGTAGGAGCTTTCGCGGAGCTTTTTTATGAATGCCTCCAGTATTTCTATCTAGCGCTCAAGATAGTATTCTATAAATGTCTTGAACATTTTTTAATTATAATGCAATAAATTATGCACAGACATTAATAACATTGTTTGCAGAGGATATAGTTCAATTATGAATATAAAAGTTTGCATAAATTATAATCAAAGGATGCACAATCTTGAAGAAGCTTTCATTGTTATCTAATTAAAATTTTACAGAAATTTAAGAGATCGTGAACAAAAGATGTTTTTCAAGGTATAATTGCATCTTGTAGTTTTGGGAACATTCATTAACATACCCATAATTGCTTGCTTAAAATACTTTATGTTTGACAGATTGTAAAATCGAAGCAACTTATTTCATCTTACGATAACCAAGTGGTAAGAGAAAAAGCGTATAGGGAATGGATTAGGCATTTGCAATTTATTATCACCAGATTTTTCCTTTCTATGGTGTAAGTATTTCTTCTTCACCAATTATTTTTGCATATCAATATCGAATCCAATAATGCTGACACTGAATGTATGATGACTTCTCGGCGTATATACAATTTTGTGTCATTCTCCAATCTATAAAGTTAGTTTCCTCCAGCGAATGTTTTGATAGGAAACGTTGCTCTTCTCGTACAGGAAACGAAATGTCCGCACCGCTTTGAAGTCACTCACGAGTTGCTCGCATCAGTATCGAAACTACGATTTTTTCTCATTTTTTACGCGGTTATATTGAATAAACATTGAACAAAATCGTTGAATATTTATAAAAAAGTAACATATGCGCGGATATACAATGAAACATACATATATTTTTCCAATTTAATGAATTGTTTAGTGTGCTAGTTCTTTTATATTTTGTTTCGAATATATTTGTGAATGAAAACTTTAATACAACTTCATTAATATATGTGTTACATTTGCTTGAATTAATTACTTTGAATTAATAAATGATTAATTTTTGCATAGCTGTGCTAAACTATTTCTAGAAAGCTTCTATTATGTCTTATTATACATTAAAATATTGAAAAATCAATACAATAAATATAGACAGGTATCGCTTCTTTACATAAGAATTTACATAAAAAGAAATAATAAGAAATGATCATTAAATAGCCGTCGACCCACCATTTAGAATTATGTATCACATCAAATTATTTCAAAGTTTGAATTAGGCAATCTTTATATAGACTTTGAAAACTTTTGATTTGTATTCGAAAAAATAAAATATACCCATTTTCATAAAGTTCAATATAAATAACATGCTTTCAAAAAACATTTTTGCTTCTATTTGGATTTATTATTCAGAGCCTAAATCCCATTATACCTAATATGCAGTATTTATTTTACATTAAATAAAAATATTGTGGTTTTCTCCAAATTATAACTAACCAACGACCATTTGTTAAGGAAGTTATTCTACCCGGTCGTTTTTTGTGATGCAATTGTAAATGTGAAACAAATGTTTTCCATCCCCATTTTTTTTGGGTAAAAACTTAGGATGTTTATATATTGCTAATTCCAGTTGTTATTTTTTAAACTTTGGTCAAATTTGAAGCATAACTTTTGAGTAAATAGCACAATGGGTGGCATGTTCCTATTTGCATATTTAAAAACAAATTTTATTTTTGTAACACCATAATAATAAATAATATAGTAAAAAGAAATAAACAGTTGATATTTTGCTTTTCTTGAAACCAAATAGTTTTTGATCTTTTCTCATTTTTGAAAAGTTTTGTAAAAATTTATAAATTCCAAAATTAGTAGGTATATGTGATAATTTCTCCGCATAATATTAAGAGAAATTCTTAATATCGTCAGAGAATCATCATAGAAAAACTAGTGCTATTTTTGCGTTTCGGTGCTGATAGTACATAGCCGTAATTTTTAATAAAAACTTGATTATATATTTTAAAACTGGTAAAAATATAATTTTTGATACATATTGAACAACTACAATAAGTGTTGAGTTCAAATGAAAATAAACGTGCATTTGAAGTTTTCCTCTTTTAAAACCTTATTTATAGCCGAAACTTAATTACCTATTTAAAGATTTTACTGCAAATTTTTATGGCGTATTTTTGCACGTTGGAATATCCGATATCAAAGTTAAAATAATACTTTCTTACACATCAAAGGTGCTAACAAGCACACGATTCTACTTGGATTGAACTAGCTAATATTTATTTATTCAATGATTTGCCGACTTCGGGAGCTTTAGGTAGAGAACGTTGAATAGACGGAGAGCATGATTATTTAGCGAAGAAATTATAGATTTAAATTTTTTTTTAGAATTTCTTCAAAAATCATAGATGATTTTTTAAAATTTTTAGTGTATCATGAAATGTTATTATTTTTATGTAATATTATTCAAAATTGTATATAGCTTGATAAATACTAAGCTCAATATATTAATTGTCATCTAACATCATAATTAATTTAGATGAGATTTATAAAACATCGAATAGATGGGGTAACATATCAGCATAAGAAATGTATTAGATGAATATCTGGTTTCTATTTCCACAAAATGAACTTTAATATGAAACTAGAAATATGAAAAGAACTGAAATTTGCACTTTACTATAAATTTTGCAATTATATTTTACTGTCTTTACGATTTTTTTGTTTTATGGGTCTTCATCGTGGATTATTGCTATAAAATTTCAATCAGAAGTTCTTCAATTATTCTTGGATACACTGATGTCAACCAGTAATGATATCAGATTTACCTTGGAAATATGGATAGCAATAACTTTCTAAGTAAAAATAGATTTTTTTGCGTTTCTGCGTCAATAAAGTACTCCAAAAATGTAATAACAAAACAGAGAATAATATAATAATAATAATTTAATTAAAAAGAGACAGGCAAACCGATGCATTGCTTTCTGTAAAAAAGACATAGTTAAGTGAAATCATCACATCATTATAGAACATTTAAGTTTTGACCTCTGATCAAATAAAAGGCCAAAAAACAGAATTTGGTGACTAGCGAAATTACGGAAGCAATCTATAGGCTACTCGTTACAGATTCGACATGGCCATGTACGATAAATTTTTGCATTGTACTTCTAACTGAGAAACAATTTAGATTTATCCTCATATTTATACTTTTCTGGTGTTAATTCATTTGTAATTATTTTACATGATATAATTTATCCTGATATTTTGCTTACTCCATCCCGCCGACTCCCGCTTCTGCTGTCGCTCCGTTCGCAAAGCGGCCGCGTTGTTGTTTCAATAAAGCGATATATTTAAAAAATAAACAATTCCTATTATCATAATACTATCTAGTTTGTACGAAAGCGTGTAATACAAGCACACATCAGCGTTGTTATTACACGAGTTAATATGTATTAATTATAACAATATTTTCTAAATAAATACGTAACGTGAATCCGGCTACTACTGAAAACATTTCAATTGTAATTTACTCCACG
Source organism: Ctenocephalides felis (assembly GCF_003426905.1). Lineage (NCBI taxonomy): Eukaryota > Metazoa > Arthropoda > Insecta > Siphonaptera > Pulicidae > Ctenocephalides > Ctenocephalides felis. The sequence continues at coordinate 40,902,924 of NW_020539725.1, read as the reverse complement.
GATTGGTTTTCGAATAATAAACATTTGTAGAAAAGTATTGTTTGCCTTTGTGTTTTTTGAGGACGAAAAAGGGCCACGGAACATAGTCGCGTGAAACGGATTAGCAACTGTATAAGTTTACACATGGCATCTTGAATAAACAGAGCAGAAATGCGTCTGGAAACAAATGAAGAAAGATTGACTTTCCTCAGTCAGGGATGGTAAAATAGATTCAGCATAACGAAGAATTTGATTAGAAATTTTTTAAAGTGAAACTAAAAAAATTGAACTATTGGTATACGGTATTTAACCGTAAAGTTTATTTTACAAGTGACGAATCAATACAACTATACATCTTTTCAACCATTAAAATTTCAAACTTATAAAGATAAATTAATTATTAAAATATTTATAAAATAAACAGTATTACATTAGGACAGAGCGGAGCTTAAATTTCCGCGCGTCAAAAGATCCACCACCTATGTCTCAAAATCAAGTAAAATTAAGAATATTTGAAAGAAAAGGGAAAATACCATCACCCATCACCTTGATTAACTGCTCAAACTCAAACTGGACCTTCGTGCCTCGTCCTACCCTATTTTATATGCAATTCAAATTAAGTTCTGCTTTTCTCAAATCTAACAAATTCTTGATATTATCTATACGAATTGAATTTATTTTTCTTTCAAATTTGTAGAAAATAATTTACTATACATTTAATAGATAATGGATTGAAATTAAATATCTAACTACTACCTTCTACCAATAACTTTTTTTTTATATATAGATTTTGTGAGAAATATATATTGGCTGAGTTGTTTGCAACAGTAAATATAAAAGAATTAACTTTCTGTCATTGATTTGCAAGCCCTGATAGAAATTCAATATGATTAAAATGGTCATATATGGTTTCTAGGTCGTTTTTCATTTGAGTGTGGGTCTAAGAAAACAAACTTAAAATTTGAAAATATTTACACAAAAATAAAATAAATAGACCAAAACCAATTGTTCTAACGAATGAGAATTATGTTTCCTTTATTCTCCAGATGAAAGAATAAAATTAAGTATATTAAGAATTTTGAGTAATAGTGCTGACAACCCGAATAATACTACACTGTTAGGTTCATTTGTGGTCCTAAATATATATATTTATATCTAATTAAATTTAAACATTAAAAACTAATTAGAATTTATTTTGCATCTAATTACATCCAATTCATTTTGATCACAATGATTATGAATATTTTTTTATTTCATCATTGTTTTAATTAGTAAATATTGAACTTAATAAGTTAAATATAGAAACAACAACTAATGTTTGGAAATTCCATGTTAAGCCGATTTCCATATCTTATCCCATGGTGCTACTAAATCTCACGAAACGTCAAAAAACCACTTGTGAAATAATTTTAAAATAAAACGTCAACTTCCCGAGATTATTAACACCTTTGACAATGGCCACATAATGCGATAATATTTTAATACCAGAAATACCCGTAGATCCAAAAAGAGCAGCATATAATTTTTGCTAAAATGTTGGAAATTTTCTCCATCACTATTGGCTTCGAGAATAATGGTTTATCAGCAATAAGGTTAAGCGAGAGTCAATTTTGTGGATTAATTTTTGGTCAGATTAATGGTTTAACTTTAACACCTGCTGAGCCGAAAAGTCACAAGGTAGCGGTTTGAATCACAATGAGGTGTTTAAAGGATTAAGACGTTAATGCGGACGAAACACCCGAAAAAGTGGCACAGGCGACAGATTTAATAAGAATGACGGGTTGTGACATTTAAATGAAAGAAAACAGTGCATGTTTTGGAAAAAATGTATTAAATATATAAATATTACGGAATGGGCTTAAGAATAAGATCGTGAGCTTTGAACGATTTTGCAGATCTGACAGATTGCGTGGAAGGCACGATTTCTATGATTTGGGAATTCTATTTGTTCGAGATTATGATAATTTTGATTTTTAAATTATTTTAAATAATTTTTTATTATTGAACATTATTGAATATTTTCTTATTTTATTGAATATTTTCTTATTTTTTTAACTAACAAATAAAATAATAAAAATATACTTAAAGTCTTATTAAATGATTCTTCATTAAATTTTCACAAAAGAAAATAAATTTATTGGAATATTTAATAAACATAATTTAAAATAAAATTAGCAACATCATACTAAAATGTTCTGCTTAACATTCAACAAATACATAAAATTTATTTTAGATCTTTTGTGCAATAGCATTTACCAATTTATAGGATACTTTCCTAAGAGCTTTTATTAAAATTTAGATTCCAATAAGACACAATTGATAAAGCATTAAAATCGAAATCGAATCGAAAAATATATTTTAATGTAACATTAAGCGCCAAAATTGATTTTTTTTTACTTGTAGTTAATTTGTGTTACAATATAGTATCTCAATTAGCTAGCTATTTTCTTTGCACTACACATAGTTCAATCTAAAAATAGGTTAATCAATTATGTGAAAATAATAGAAATTTTTTTGGGTTTTACATAATATGAGACAATGTGCAGATATTTGTAAAGAAGTTTTGATATATGATTATAATTTACTAAACATTCTATAAAATTGGGGTTCGCATATATTACAACTTTGTTATATATGCTATGTTTCGTTTCAATTTCGATTTTATGATTACTTCGAATAAAAGTTATACTCTATTCTACACATTTTCAAGATGTAACTAATAAGCATTTCTTCTAATATTCGAAGAATGTTGTTAAATCTTATGATAATTTTTTGATAATTGAATATAATATAATTGTTTAAAAAACATTTTTTTATTAGCGTCTCAGGGCTTGAATATAATAAAAAAGGGGCTATAAATAAATAAGTCCAAGCTCCTGGAATTAAAATTCAGTATAAATAAATAACAACTTTTAATTACCATTGGCTCATTTTTTTCAGTGTTTATGAATATTTGATAATGATATAAAATGTATTTTAAGAAAAAGTCTAGTCACAATGGTTATTGCACGAAGTAGCCAGATACAAATTATCCATGATAGGAGTGTCAGTTGCTGGTACTATAAAATTGTTCATGAATATAATCAACTTATGTGTTGCTTCAACCATTAGAAAAACTCTAATAAAAAATAACCGAGAGCAAAAAATTCAAAAGCGTTATCGAAATGTAAATAACAGCGATTTAATTTACATATTTCATGTATGAGCTAAAGAAGCTGTTCAAGAATTGGATACACCTCAAGTACGAGTCGGAGCTGAATAAATTTCATTCCTCTTTGTTAATTCTGAATCTTCTGAGGCACTTGTAGGGCTGCATTTTTTCATTCAATGATCGCAGCCATTGTAGCGTGCATGACTTGACAGAATTCGTTTCGAATATTATTAAACATTGGGGAATATTGAATTATTCAGATATGTGACATGCGAAGACATCAAGACTTTTATTTTATTTATGTTACACGCGAATTTAAAATTATTTTATGGGTTCCGTACCGGAGGTTTCGGAATTTGGTTTACGCCTCGCTCACAAGCAATCAGTTGTTCCTTAATTAATAAATACATTCATTATTTACAAATAAAATGTAGGATATTTACTCTTATATAAAATGTTTTATACATTCAAACAACTCGGCAGAATTAATTCTTAAAATTTGAAATAAAATTGCTCGTAAACTAGAACTAGTATCAACAAGATACCTAAATTTTACGTTGAACACCTCGAAAATCGCACTTTTCACAAGGGAGCCGCATAAAAAATTGTCATTTTTTAAAAAGTAGAAAATTTGATAAAATTACAATTAATTTTACAAAGGCTATCTCTAATTAACTAAGTCTGATATTGGCGAATGGACTGCTGTTTATAATTTTGTTTTGTAAAATTCCAATCAAATAATTTCTCATATTTTTTTTCTAGAAATAATTCATTATCGGGTTTATAAAATGGCGTCGTTCCATATATAATGCCTTCCCGTAATAAAAACACCCTTTGGCGTTTCCGTCGGAAGTTGCAGCGACCCTTATACGATTTATTCATTTCATGATATGGAAAGGACCCTTGTGTATATTTTGCAACCAATTTTGTACAATTCCAAACCATTTTAGTTTATTATTGAAATTGTCAATGATGAATAAATAATTTTTGCTGAGCGTGCAGTATGAAAAATTGTATTTGTGAGTTAAAAAAGCTGGAAAATTTAAAAACTATTATTTAACTCTATAGGAAAATTATAGTTGAGATTTCAATTGATGAGAAGCATTTGTATTATATTAAAAATGTTATAATTAATCAAAGAAGATAAATTTGTATAGCCAGAAAATTTACTGCTTATTTATTAAAATTCTACTAATTATTATAAAAAAGAAAAGATAAAGAAATTATTTTAACAAGATTTTTTTGTGAATCACGAAAACAAAAAAGGAATGCAATTTATATAATTCTTATTTCAATTATTCATAAACACTAGAAAAAAAAATCAGCCAATGTTATTTAAATGTTGTTAATTATTTATACTGAATTTCAATTCCACCAGCTTGAAACACTTTTTATTGGCACTTTTTATATTCATGCCCCGAAATGCTAATCAAAAATGTTGAATAAATCATAATTATTAAACAAATTATTGGCATTTAACAAAATTGTTCGATTATCAGAAGTTAAGTAGTTACATCTTGAAAAATGTGAATTGTGATAGGTTTGAAACATATTGTTTATAAAAAATTAGAAGGCAGAATTTAGCTAAAAGTTTATTTTTATTATGTAATATGAAAATGACTTCTTGATTTCAGCATTTATTATATTCATTTTAATGAAATTAATCGTGTAATATAACGTACTTTTAGTATAGCCGGATTGAGAAAGTATCATATGATTTTTCCCATGTTAATACAGAAAATTAAGGTAAAGCCTTAATTGAGGTAAAGGGTATGAAAAAGCACTGTGGTACGTGGTACGTGTGGATCATGCGAATGTACTAATAGTAAATGGCCCATTAATAATGATAATATGTCAGTATGTACATACATATGTATTTTCACACACATACACACACACACTCATATATATATATATATATGTATATATATATATATATATATATATATATATATGTATAATATGAGATAGCTAGTAAATCATTGGCGCACCGAAGGGGGTTGGTGGAATCGCCATGGCAACGGCGAAACACATATGTGACATTGATTTTCAGCCATGCATGAAATCAAAGGGATGGGGGCGAGCGCTATCCGGAATAAACCGATAGATTTCTTTACATGAAAATGGCCACTTCCAATTAAGTTATACATTCGTAAATATAAAATCGATCTTCTGCAAAATCTTGATACATAATATAGCACAAGCCTATCTACTTTTATAATTTACATTGATTATGGATTCAATTACCAGTAACATTATTTTGCACAGCATTGATTTCCTTATAAAACCTACCACAGTCAACTTCCCTGATTAAAGTTTCGATTCATTTCAGCACCTTTAATGAAACCGTGATTATAAATTGATTTGTTAATTTTTATCAAATATTTCAAAAGTTAGAATAATTTATAAAGTACTACTAGTGATGTTAAATTTCTAATATAGATTTATACCTTTAGTTTTATCCAAAAGTTCTTCAAATATGTAATCGCTCTACAACATCTCATTGATCCATTTTTTTATTATTACTTCATTATACTATTGTAATTCCTGGTTATTACTTTCTACTTTTTTAATTTTTTTTCTCATTACACCTTTTGAAAATTAATGTGATTTTAAAAATACTTATGTTAAAGATTTATAATTTTTCTCTATTATTACTTTAAAATTCAGAACTCATGTTGTATCTATAACAATAATATAACCAATTAACGGTTAAGTTAATCATAAGTAATCAAAAGTGTTTACTTCAGTAAGTTATATAACAAATCGAACATTTAATATTTTCAATTTTTGTATTTTCAACATATGATCATTTTTTGCCAATAGGAATACTCCAATGAAATATTTTATTTTGTGTATTTTTTATGAAATTGCTGATAATTATTAGTAGTACTAGTTACAATACGGTAACTTTTGATGAAAAATTTTCAAAATTATGAGACTGTTTCTTTATCGATCATCTTTATGCAAGAAAAATGGTTTTAGTGAATATCAATGAGTCAAAAATAAAGTATTAAAATCAGTTCAATTTTTTTATATTGATATGAATATACTATCATATTTATAATTATATAGATACAAATATCTAGCAAAAGTATTTAATAAATCCTTTAATAATCAATCATCTGCCTCGTTAACCGAACACGTATTCTCTCCAAACGTAGCTCGCTTAATCCAATTGTATTGATACAAATTGTGTTAAATCATCGCGTATGAAAATATATTTAAATTCAAATTCTTCATTTTCAATAATTACCACAAACCAATTTCGAACGCTCAGCTCAAATAGACCTGTAACGTTTGCATTTATTCTTTTCTGGTCGTGTCAGGGCACAGAATTAAGAGATTTGATACTTTGAATGAAAAACGCTAGACTCATGTTATATTATGTAGGTTTTGATGTCTCCTTTATGTCCATTGTGGAAGCTGCAGGTTGTTGGTTAATGGTTAGTTCGAGTTAAATGTTGAAATGTTGAAATTCAGTCGTCAGCACTTGATTGATGACCGAATGGGCTACGATGATCTGAATGGCATATTTGTGTTTGTTTATTTCTGTTTTGTCACGGATTAGTTTGAATGTTTGTTTGCATGTGTTTGAGATCATTTGATTACTATAATTATTTTGCAAATATTTTTAATTGTTTAAAGATTTTTCTTATAATATTACTAAAGAAATTGAATGTTTTGGATCTTTTTTGGACAACCATTGGATTTGATATAGAATATTTTACAATTAATAATATTGTCGTTTATGGTTATTGAGTTACTTGTTTTATTCGTTGTTGCTTATATAATAAATTAAATGTTATATGCATTATATTACATAATTCGAGATATGAAAAAAAGAAACTTACCAAGATTACCAAGAATAGGTGCCAAGGTTTTCTCGATTGATCTGTTACGAAGTGAACAGTCTGCGTACTAAATTTCGGGACATCTCGACCTAAAATGAGTGAAATGTTACAAGTACATTTGTGATGTGAAAAAATTCTTCGAATTTATATTTGAATTATTAAACTCAAGAATGATGAATTTAACACGTTTATATTTAGTTAGAGTATTTGTTCTCACGTTTAATTTGTAACTTATTTATAATATTTTCTTCACTAAATACTTTAATCCATCTTCTTATGATAAATATAGTTATACCCAGATATGTTATTTTGTCACAATCGAGATTAAATTATTGTCTGAATTAATTGAATTAATATCTGATCAGGAATCCCAATATTTGGGTGTTTATTTCAATTAAAAAAGTATTTAGTTTTGTTTTTACAAAATGATGCTAATCTCAAATGCTTGATTTTTTATTCAAATTTTTATATACTAGATTATAATAAGTATAAAATAATATTTTCAGTATATCAACTAACTGGTGAAGATAAAAAACGAAGCTTCTAAAATCTTAAAATCCTTTTATACGTTAAATAAAATGAGTGTAGAATGTAGATAATGCGTTTAAAATGCGCAAAAATAATAAATTTAATGAGTTTTTAATTAATTAATTCAGAAAACTGTCTTTCATTTCTCTCTCTCTTTGATAAATTTTTATGTGACAATTTTTTTTACTAGTTTTGTTACATTTAGAGAACATTGTTAAAATAAACTACAAGTGTATTTGTTACAAGTCTAGTAGTGTAAAATTTGGTAAATTATGTTACGTATCTATACTTGCTGATTTCTAAAACGACATTAATATTTTCAATATTGGAATACACACCACTAGATCAGGCTTACATTTCGATACAGGAAATTATGCATTCAATTCAAATTGAACGGCGGAGGTTGAAGTGGTACTCGACGGAACTGCCGAGGCACTTCACTAATAATTCTCCGACTTGTCTTCTTCTTCAGAGATATTTTATAGGTTTGTTCGATGACTTTGACAATTCGAGTTTCGATTAAATTACTTTCTTAGAAAGTAATTTCGAAGGGTACTGTTAATTCATAAAGTCAGGACGATAAGAGCCCTTCGATTGAAATTATTGCTACTGGGATGGATAAGGTATAAAACATAAGTGCGAAAAGATAAATACTGATGATCTCAATTTGTTTAAGGATGATAAAATATTTATCATTTATCTATTGATGTTATTTGAAGCAAAATAAAATATTTTTTGAGAAGAGAAGGAGGTCTTTGGTTCAAAAAATAAAAAATTATCTACATGTAAAATTTGTTTGCAAAATTATAAATTTATTAAGAAATCTAATTTTTGTTTTAAACTAATAGTGTCTCTAGTATTCTGCTAAGGTAGCTGGTTTTCATCTCTATGGTTCACATTTTTACCGATTGTATAATATCTGAACTATTCGGAAACCTTAACAAAGTCACATTGGATACAGATTTGCACTTAGGATCAGTCTTGATTTTACCACTTTAAATTTTACACTCCAGACCGCATGGCACCGCCGAGGGCGTGGTTCCGAATCCGCCCAGGAAGTGCTCATCAGATTGTTTTCCGGTGGTTTTGGGTTTTAGGTTTTTGGGTTTAGCTCGTGTGCGCTATTTCGCCTGATCGTGATTCCCTGCACGTGACTGAACGGCTATTAATATTAATGTTGTTTGGGAACGGTTTTACTAATGAGGCTTAGCGACGGTTTAAGTGATAGACGAATAATAAATTTGATGACAGGGATACGAGAATCCAGGAAGTTTTTATATTTTAATGTTATTGTTATTAGTTTGATTTTTTGTACAAGAATATATCTCAAGATGACGTTTGATTGTGAACGAGCAATTTTATTTGCGGACGACTTTCAAAAACTATGTAGGTACGCCATATATAACACGATGATCTCGATTTATACACTTTTATATAGGGTAGAGCGGCGCTAAAAGGTCCACAGGTAAAAAGTTTAAAATTTTTTTAACAATATTTGAAAGTAAAGGGAAAAAGGTGTTCAACCAGCCATCACCTTTTTATTTCTTTCTTATTCTTACGACGTTGCTATCGGGAGATAAACGGCAATGTTTGAAAATCCATAAAAAAAGTATTTTCTTTCGTTGGTTTGAGCACTTTTGTTTAGTTTACGAGACCTTAATATAATTTTTAAGTATACGTCATTTAATATTTTTTAACAATATTTGAAAGCAGAGGTGTTTTTCTATCAGCCATCACCTTTTCATTTCTTTCTTATTGATTGATTGATTTCAAAACTCTTTATTTATCTTAGATTTGTTTACATATTACAATAGTTGTATGTTACATGTGATATTTTTAATTGTACACCTGCTTGCGGCATTATTACAATCTATTATGAGAATTCTATATATGTACTTAGGTCTATTTGCTTAAGTTGATGCACTTATTTGGGTTAGTATGAAATGAGCTTAAAAACATACTTCATTGAGTTAGTATTTCTTAAACCTAGTTAACAAATTATGTACACTCCTAAAACTAAATAGAATAAAATGATGTATATTTGAATAAAATTTTAACTTGCTTGTGCTATATTTGATATATTCTTAATAGTTATTTATTTCTTATTCTTACGACGTTGCTATCGGGAGATAAACGGCAATGTTTGAAAATCCATAACAATAGTATTTACTTTCGTTAGTTTGAGCACTTTCGTTTAGTTTACGAGACCTTAATATAATTTTTAAGTATACGTCATTCAATATTATTTACCGCAAAAGTGTAAACAATAAAAAATAGTAAATAAAAAAGTAAGTTAATGAAAGCAATTTTACAAGAGATAAGTTTAATAAATCGTTATTTCAACTCTACTGGTGATTCTGTATTCCTGACGTACCAGATCCAGGTTATATACAGTGTTATCTCTGTAAAAAATGTACTAATGAAATTTATAGTTTGTATTGGTTGAAAAATGCTATTATTTCATAAAATCAATTTCAAATTAAAAACAAGACATTAAACTCGATTGCCTCTTGGCCGTTCCATTTTACCCCGCATATGAAGTGTTTCTGAAAAACAGCAAAAAAGCACATTTAAGCACAATGATGAGTTCCAATGATGAGAAATTCCAATTGTGTATTTGACATTATTTAAATAGCTAACATTTTATTATTGACCTTTCTTTATTGAGCTGGTGGTTGTTGTTAATAAATGTAAGACCAGGGAAGTCTTTCATTGCACAAAAGCGAGCAACATAGAACATTAGGACATCCTCACCGTCTATTGTGGATAAATTAGTATTATTTAGCAGTGATTTAGCATCGTTTGGTTGTTAGACTTTCTAATCATTTATATGATTTTTTCCTTTATCAAATAGTGATCTAAGAGTATCTCTTGTATGCTGTGCAATATTTATTCTTAACAAAATCTTTCTCCATGCTGGTATCCGACTTTTCTCCTCGTACCAGGAGACTATATTCTCATATTATCCTTTCTCGTGGCGCTATATCGTGCCGATGCCGTTGCGGTGTTCGCCTCATGCAAATCTGAGCACACATGTTGCGTTTACGAATAAATTTGAATGCGAAATTTGCTCTCGAATCTGCAAAAAAGTTGTATCTCGGCTTTGCGACGCCATGTTTGAGATGACTACGCGAGGGAACATAGAATATAGATGAATATTTTGTTCGTATTGTGAACGGAGAACTCAATCTACATAGTAGAGTACGTTAGTCCGAGGGACGAAGTCATTCTATCTTCTGGATAAAATACAATGATAAAGCTTAACTTTTAAATAGATAAAATTGCAAAGTTAGTCCTTGAGAAGAATCCAGAATTTTCATTACTTGATTTTGCTTTGATCTTGGTTTATTAAAAAATAAATTAAAAAAAAACTGTTATATTATATATTGTACACATAGAGACATGTGACTTTTACATGTGACATTTTTGATAATTGAAAATCTGTCTTGAAATACGTTGGTTAGGGCGGGGCACAGAGGTGTAATTTGACTTGGAGCATTTATATTGTGAAACCAAATCAATTATATCACAATAAATAACAAATATCAAACAAACCTGCCTGACTACGTTGATTTCAAATGTGTTTTTCGCTGTTTTTTTTTAATATGTCACCCGGTTCTTTCTACCTCATAGTGGTGGTAAGCAGTGCTGGATTTACAGTAGGGGCAATCGGGGCTACTGCCCAGGGCGGCAAATTTTTGGGGGCGGCAAAACTTGGATAGTGAGAAAAAAATTATATACAATATAATCAACTTTTTTTAACGACATTTTTTATTTCAAGAAATATAATTAACACAACATAATACGATTGCAATGCAAAATTTGGGTTGAAATAACCGATTATTAAAATTTATTATTTTGCCTTGCCTCTCTCTCCAAACGTAAATTATCAAATCGGTTAATAAGTCATTATCAAATTTGTCAATTTGGCTAATATAAAGATCCGTAAACAAGCTGAAAGTTTAAGAAAAATATTTTCTTCAGTTCTCAAGCCTTCTTAAAATGACGAATTTCTGCACTTCCAAGCTTATAGCGTTGAAAAAAATTTAAACTAGCTGAAAGTGGAATTCTGTCTTGAGGCAATTATGGCATCGTGCCTTAAGGCAAATTGCTGGAACTTCCCGTACCGTAACGAAATGTTCGAGGAATACTGAATGTTTTCAAATACATTATTATTAATATTGTATCATTGTCTAATATTTATAAGAATTGTATAAACTGAATTGCAGAGTTGAAATTATTTGTAAAGTATATTAGAACTATAGTCAGAATTGAAAATAAAATCTGAAAGATTTTCGATATACAAAAAACTAAAAAAAAAAAAAAAGTTGGAACAAAATTTTTTTCTCCAAAATCAATTATTTTGTTAAGACAAGCAGAAAGTTCTTTGAATCATTTAAATCGGACGCTTAGTTCTCTCAGAAACTGCCATTTTTTACATATTTAGCTCCGTATCTTCGAAATGGCTGCGCCTGCCTTTGCCAAAAACTAATAAACACTTCTCCCAATCATTACTAATTGAATGTTTTTAAATCATTCAAATCGGATACTCAGTTCTCTCAAAAATTCGATTTCTATTTTCTGCACTCTTTGCTCCGTATCTCCGAAACGGCTGGACCTGCCTCTGCCTAAAACTAATCAGCTCTTTTCCCTATCAATAGGAATCGAATGTTTTTTGAACCATTCAAATCGGTTGATCCGTGCGCCCTAAAACGTGACTGGAAATTTGTATCCATACATACATACACACGCACACACACACATCCATTTTTTCTGAAGTATGCCAAAATGTTCAGAAACCTTCAAAACGTCGAGAAATGTAAAAAATTTCAATTCCGATTTCCGGCCCATTACAATAACTTACCCTACGGGAAGTTAACTAGTGACGCATGGTATTGTGCCTTAAGACAAATTATTGAAACATCCCGTACTGAAAATTACATTCAATAAAGATCCTTAAAATTAAAAAAAATTGAAAATGAAAAAAATTGACTTTTGAAACACATTTTTTGTATTTTGAAATTTTTGCTTTGCTTTGCTTTGAACTTTTTGCAAAGCAATTGCGCTGCGTAGCTGTTTCAGAGAAGAAATATCAAATCTCAATTACCATTTTTCGTAATTCGTGCCAAAAACTAATCAGCATGTCTCCCCATCAATATAAATCTAATATTTTTTAATTATTCAAGTCGATTTCGAGAACACGAACCAACCAATTTATGATTCAATTTCTATTGATAAGGAGACGTGCTGATTAGTTATTGGCCAAAGCAGGTCCAACTGTTTTGAAGATATGGGCCAAAATGCCAAAAATGATAATTTAGTTGTTGAGAAAATAAGCGTCCAATATCATTCAAAAAAATTTATAGAATAAATAACCGCTTAAATTTGTGGGAGGCAAGTTTAGCGGTTTCGATGATGCAATAAAAAAATTTGAAAAAGAAACATTTGGTGAACAAAAGTGATCATAAGACATATACACATCAAATTATTAGATAATTTAAAAATATTTTAATAATAAGTATAAATTTTGTTTACATTTATATAGGTTACGTAACATTGTTTATTTGTTAGACTGTGACGCGGCGCTTACGCGCTTCTATATTTTGTCCCTACGCAGCTGAAGCAGCGCGATTGCTTTAAAAAAAAGTTAGAAAGTTTGTAAAATTTCAGGGATGGGGCGGCATTTTTGTCAGTGCCCCGGGGCGCCAAATTTCGAAATCCGGCCCTGGTGGTAAGATGGGACAGCCGGGGGGAAACTGATCCAATATCTCATTTTTAATTTTAAACTAATTTTACGAAATAATAGCTAGATTACTCAACGAATGCAAAGTATATATCTCGTTAAGCAATTAGTCAAATAGAAGGTTTATCAGAATTTTTCAGTTTTTCTTAACACACTTTCGGCGGGCCGGGTACTGGTACTCGATTTTAGGATTGTCATTCAACTGCGGGTGCGGGTATTTTCGGGTACTCGGTCGGACACGCTAGATGTGAAGAGCGAACGAAATTTCTTACTAAGAGCGATTGCAACGCTAGTTTTATATTTATTATAGAACTATAATAAAATTATAATTTATTCTTTAAAATTATTTTCGATACGCAAATACGTATATATTACATAAATATTTGGTATTTTATTAAAGACAATATGTTTTACGTCAGCATTTTTGGTAAACATACTATTTTTTTTTAATACTATATTATCATTTATATATTTTGCTATTATCCTTGTATTTATTGCATTTCGATAATTCATATAATTTAATTCTTAAATACAATGTCAAAAATAAGCTATTACATTTTTACAAATAATCGAACGTAGCTTATAAAACCATATAATTATTTATGTAATTAACTATTAGGTTTGTCACTAATTTATACACCATAAAATTTAATTTCGTACAATATTACAAACAATCGAATTTTCAACGTAAAACTCTAGATTGTATATAGTATGATTATAAGTAATATAGGTACTTTATACATAATTGGAGAATGGAATTACTTTGTCTAACCAACTAAATTCTACTACTGATGATGTTCCTGTTCAATTTCCCGGACTAATTTTCAATCCACTCGAGTAAGCGCCTTGTGCCTCCGTCTGTCGATGTTTTGTTATTGCACGAACGGAGATTGAAACTTCCATGCATGAGGTATTCGATGGGATGTTAACCTGGTTTTTGCTTTTCCTGTTTTCTTGCCGAATATTTAGGCATCTTTTGATGATACTGAATATAACTTGAAGTTTATAGCGACATTACAAACAATCCCACTTCATGTTTTTGCTTGAAAAATAAATTGATTATTGCTTGATAGATGTAAATTTACATAATAAAAATTGTTATACGATCATTCTCTTCTTATAACTATAGAAAATTGCCTATATTACTGATTCTTTTGTATATATCTTCACAACTGGATTACTAGTACAGCATTAGAATTTCGGCACGTGTTTGGCAATAGTTTTAAAGGGCAAATTATACAAAATTTGATTTATTATATTACCATTGATAAATATTTGCACAAAATTATATCTCAAACTTCCACCATCTACTTCTTAAAAGATATACAATGAACATTGTAGCGCGACTCTTGAATGCCGAAGGTCTGTTGTAGTAAACTCGGCGAGAATTTTCGTAATGTTTAGACTTTGTGTTTACTCTTGTCTTATTATGTAAATATTTAAACATTTTTATAACTACATATAATGTTTTAAAATGAAACAGTATTCACAACTCTGTTCGCATGACTCTATTTGTGTGGTCATTTTTTTACAAATATGATGGTTAAATTATATTAATATAATTATTAGCTTATTATAATAATTATTAGCTTTCCATTGTCTCTATGTTCAAGACTTCTAATTAATCTGACATAATAAAAAATAAGTTTATATATATGCATTATAGGATGCAGTTTATTTCCAATATAAATTAAAAATATTCGATTTTTTTTAATTGAAGGAAGAATTTTATAAATCTGCATTTTTATCATAATTTTAAAGTAGCTCAAATATCAAAAAAATGTCATTTACACAATAAAATAGAAATAAATTTATTACTTCCGAAACAGTTTCTGGTCCTCGGGGTATTTCTTTTCAATGAGTTTTAAAGTTTCCTAGACAGATCGTCGCCTAACTTTTTCTGACATTAGGTCAGGTTACAGCAATTCTACACCGAAGCAAGAAACAGATAAATTATAGTTTTACAGATATTTACAAATTTTTATCATTTATTCAAAATACAAAACAAAGTGAAGCACTGGCAGAAATTCTATTTCAGTCATAACTTCAAATAACCTTTCTAGTATAGTATCATAATTATTATTTTCGTTATAAAGAAATAAGACATTAATGAAAATTACTTATAAAATAACTATATAATAATTATATTTGATTGGTATTCATATTTCATATTTTTATTTTCATGATACTGCGAAGAAGCAGTAAATTTCTGCATTCTGCAAAATTTATTGATATAAAAGGAAGTATGTATGCTTCTTTAGAGCAATTTTTATTCTAATATGAGCATCGTGTCTGATATATCATAAGTATTCTTACAATCAAAATCCAATGAGACTCCAAGAATATAACAATACTTTCAATATGTTTTTTTATAAACTATTGAAATATTAATATAACTAAAAATAAAAAAATAAATTTAAACTTAATTAGTATCAAATTCTAAACTTCTAAGCGTATACTATAGATAAGTTTCAAAAAGTGAAGCAAAATAATATTTAATGTTATAACGAAATTATTTTATCGACATAGTTTTACAACCTGTGTAGTACAAATGTATAATGGAAAACAATGTGTTTTCTATTTCTTTTAATTTCTTTCATTTGTCTTTTTTGAGTTTCACATACATTTGCTAACTCGATCGCACAAAATGCCATTTGTTATGACCGCCCAAGTGTTTTCAAAAAAAATATTGCGGTCCCTTCCTCCAGGGTCATTTATTGTTAAATAACACATAAGATACCGGATATGGAAAAAGGTTCATATCGGTATATATGTACTATTAACGTCCTTTTGTTTTCGTCCTTAATATCTAAAGCCTTGTTCATACTTGATCTGTTCAAGCATAAAATTGTGTTTGTAGTTTTTAACTTCTCAAAGGAGAAGTTTGTTTTCGCTGGAAGATTGGTAGACGCTGGAAATTGGTAGACTTTAAAAGTTGCTAAATCTGATTCTTAGATTATTAAGTATTTACACATGTCAGATGTAGTTCATGTAACTTGCCTTATTAAGGAAAAATGTCACTTACAACTATAGTTTTATCTATAGATATTTATGGGAAATACAGTCATGAAAACATTATTATTTGTTTAACAAGGAATGTAGGAATAATATAAAATAGTGTCGTTGAATTATACTTAACAAATGAAATTGTGTTAAATTATTGTTATATAGATTAACCTAACCTTTTTATGTAACGCAATCTCAAGTGTTATTATTTAATTCGTCATTTTATCAACAATGCATTTATTAACCTAATAAAAATTTTTAGAATGTAGTTTATTTTCGACTTCAAATTATCGGATTTTATTGAGCTATTTAATTTATTTTTGGCTTGAACAGTCTGTGTACTTACTTTTCCTATGCTATTAACGGGAAATTATGACAACAATGCTGTTCATTATTTTGTATACTTAGTGATCAAATCAACCGATTTATAGAATAATTTGATTTTCAAACAGATATAAGTTCTCAGAATTTGTAAAGATTGTCCGGCTTAAGGAATTACTTTCCGAACTATCTAATATTCTGCAATATCATCCGCATTTCTATCTCATCTTAAAAAATTAAAATGCGTAATGATTCAATTCACATGAGATAGTTGGTTTAAAAGTGCGAGCAATAAATCAAGCCTCGCAACGGCCCATGTGCTAAGCTGACGATTCCTTTGACAATGTACTTCACACCTCCTAAAACGTTGTTCGCTCAATCTTTTTAGTAATGCTTTCCATACGCGCTTTACAGGGATGACCAATAAACTTACATTATATTGACTTTATAAAAATTATTCAATTACTAATTCTGATTCGAGTTAATAATAACAGAAATAAACAATACGAAGTCTGACTATTTATCTTCATATTAACCAGTTAACTGCAATTGACGTATATAGTCTTCATGGAGAAGTGGTAGAATTTTGTTTATTGAGGAGTATATTTTCTATGTGTATGAATTCTTTACTATTTAGATTGCCATTTTGGAAGAAAAAAACAAGCAGTTTCTCAATTTTTAATATATTTAGAGTATTTTGAAGCTTTGCCTGTGTAAAATAAATAGTTGTGCGTGGCATTTTACATCAGAAAAAAATTTTACTTCTCACAGTTTAATGAGCTGGTTAACTGATTAAATAAGTATACTTGTTTAGTCACTTCTTAAATAACTAGGCTTTCATTTTGATTCCACATTCCATATTGTTGGCAAACTTAAATAAATGAGCTGAAATTAAAAGTATTGAAATTAGCTAATTAAATATAAATCTAGGATTTCAACATGCTAAAAACATAAAGTACCATAATTGATTTGAATTGGTAATTTTTTAACTTCCTGCAGGGCAAGTTATAGTAATCGCAAAAAAATCGAAAATGAAATGTTTTATATTTATATATCTTAACGTTTCAAAACCTTCTGAACATTTTGACATACCTTAGAAAAAATGGATGTATGTGTGTGTGTGCGTGTGTGTATGTGTGTGCGGATACCAATTTTCGGATGAAGCGATTTGAATAAATCAAAAAACATTCGGTTCGTATTAATAAGGAGACGTGCTGATTAGTTTTTGGCGAAGGCAGGTCTAGTCGTTCTGAAGTTACGGGGCAAAGAGTGCCAAAAACGGTAACTCAGTTTTTAAGAGAACCGAGCGGAATAATTCAAAAAACATTTTACTTGTATTAACAAGATAAAGAACTGATCAAATTTTCATGAAGGCAGGTCTAGCGGTTTCGGAGATCTAGTAAAAAAAGTAAAAAAAAAATGCCATTTGGCGGTCAAAAATGATCATTAATCTGAGACTTTACCTAGGTATAATGTTTTTAGACATATGCATCTCAAATTATCAGATATTTTATAGAGATTTTAACAATAAGTATAAATTTTGTTCACATTCCTATGAGTTTTGTGCCAATGTTTATCCGTCAGACGGCGACGCGGCGCTTACGCGCTTTGATATTTCGACTCTATGCAGTACGATTGCTTTGAAAAAAAGTTCAGAATTTCCAAAATATTTCAAAATAAATTTTCTCTCAAAAAAAGTAAATTTTTGTCAAAAGTTTATAGTTTCTCAAAAATCAAATTTTTTCAGAGTAAATTTTTTTCAGAAATGTTAATTTTAAAAAAAAAAAAAATTTTTGGTACGGGAAGTTCTAGCAATTTGCCTTAAGGCACGATGCCATGCGCCCCACTAGTTTAATTATATTTCTTTTCTCAGCCCTCGGAGCTGGCGCATACGCCGATTGTGTTTTTAGACTCGATTCAATTCGGCGGAATCGTAGTTTACAGTGCGCGCGGCATCATCGCATCATTTGAGCTTTAGTTCCGTTTTATTTTATTTCTGGGAAATTTGATTTGTTTGTTTGTATTAAAACGGTAGTAGACCCGCGAGTTTTTCTTATGAAAAGCATACGGGAGCATTGCCGCTTCCCGGTATTCCGTTTCAAAATTCACTTTGTAACTTTGAAGCAATTAGGAAATCGATGAGACAAACTTTAACCGCGGAAAATATTAGGAAAAGAGCACATCCGGACCGTAGAATGACGCGATGATAGGCTTTGATGTTTCGATCATGATTACGGCCTGTCAAATCCGAGGCTTATAGGATTATCCTATTTTTACAATATAAAGTAAACTAGTTACTTGCATTAGTAAAAAGAAACAATGTGTAAAACTTGATTGATTGTTGTTTTTTTTTTATTTTTCAAACGATTGTTCTCATGTTAGAAGGAAATCAAACTTTCAAAATGAGAGAGTTGACGTTTATCAAATTTGTTTTAAAACTTTAACAAAAACTAGCATTTTTTACGTTTTGCAAGAGCACATATTAAACAAATATAGTTCCCAAATACGAAAAATTTGAAATTATTCTATCATGCACACCTAATCATGCACATGCACTATAATGCATAAAGCGTTTACAAAGACATTTTTTCAATTAATTCTATATAATACGCTTACAATATTGGTTTATTAGATATTCTTAAATTGCTTAAATAAATATAATATAATGTAAAGATGTAAATAAGTCGTAATGATACTTTAGAGA
>NW_020539725.1:40859805-40882638 GCF_003426905.1 Ctenocephalides felis | reverse complement strand
TTAATCTCTGGCCTTTTTATTAATTACATATTTGCACATGCAATCATCTGCTTCAATATTGCTGTTTCTTTTAAATTTGTTGAAATGTATCATAACTGCAAGCTTCGTATTAATTTAATTTCTCATAATTTTTTGATTTTAAGTGTGTGAAAAGATCTTTACCTCGCTGCGTTTCGATTCGAACTTCTTAGTTCTGTTTGTTTATACAAAATAAAAGGCAAACACGGCTCTGATGGCGATGAGACAATGGCGGATACGATTCTTGTATAGTGTTTATATTTCACTTATATGTGACGATGCTAATAATAATACAATTGTGATTGAGAACTTTGATCAAAGATTTTTCCATGCGAACTAAAATGAAATTTAACCAACGATAAAAAAGAACAAATGAAAATTCTTGAAAGGCAAATACTTATAGTATGGTATTTATTGATTTACAAACATAAGTGTTCAGATCATACTAATTAACTTCTCGAAAGAGAAGTTTATGTTTTCGCAAGAAAATCTGTTTTGCATACTTGATATTTTCGATGATACCATAATTGGAAAAAGTATGTGTGCTATATCACTAGTTTTCTATATTTCACATTTATATTGTTTATTTATATAATTTTATTTCATTCTCTTTAGATACTGTGGGGTCAGAAGAAAAAAAAGATATCTTTGAACATGACACGTATCTAATCTACGCGAAATCGAACGTTTGCGTTAAATAAATATTCTTTGATTTTTTGTAGTTGGTGAATTTAGAAATAGGTCAGACGAATCATATAACAGGAACAATAAGGCCATCGTATGTAGTATATCTACTTTTATCCTACAATGTAAGAGCTTAACCCACTTTATGAACTTCTGCAAAAATACAATTGTTTTTAAGATTGTAGTAGCTTGATGTACCTATTGGTTTCTGCAATAATAAGTTATATAAAAATTTTAAGAATATAATATACATATTTTTATTCATCTTTAGTTTAGTTTTTGCTATTACCTAGAAGATTATCATTTTAATATTTTGAAGATAAATCATACTATGGCACTTTATACTTATTGATAGTTGTCGCAGAAATTTAAATAAACTAATAAGAAAATATAGAGCATTCAAAGTTCATTTTCAAATTCAAAATACTTTCAACTGCAAAATTCACTTTCAGAAAAAATACAAACAAAAACTAGTAGATTATCACAAGACATAGTAAAAACAATATGACCAAATATGCAATTCTTTATTTAGGATACACGTTTTATTTACATTTCTCATTGGAAGTGGATAACGTATTACACATGAATTTATTGTTCTCTCGGTCTCGTCAGACCACATGTTGAACATTTCGGTTCACCGTGGTTTGTATTTAAATATCGGATAAGACCATATTGTTCCATCTCGTACAAGTTACTGTTCGTGGTATGTCCGCAGCTGGCAGTCTCAAGAATAAGACAGCCACAACATAATAGAACATTAAACTAATACTTTGTTTAATAGCTGATTGATTAAACAAGTAATTGATCATGCATCGGCAAAACAAATCTAATCTAATGTACCATCATAATATATTCGTTTGTCCGTTTTCTCAGATGTTCTATTTAACCCAAAAGCTAAACATTAGCGCACTCTAGAATGTAAAAAGATTTGAAGCAAAATTTCATTAGTAGTATATTCTGTACACAAATATACAAAAATAATTGGTATGGCATTTTTAACGTTTCAATTTTGTGAAGAATGGTAATTTCATAAAGCCTTTTAATAATTGGCTCTATCATAGATTTCTGAAGCTGTGATGTCCATTTCAAAATATATCTAAACTGTAGTGCTTAAAATTAATGTTTTTGAGAATTTTAGTATTTTTCTGATTTTTTAATTATTGCAAATTAGTTAGTCAAAATTTGATTTTAATCGACATTTCCTCAAAAAAACGGTTGCACCAGTTTCAAAAATTTACAAGCCATTCAATGAAACTCGATAAATACCTACTCTGATGTAAATTCTTTCTAATTAGCGAATAAATGCAAAAAATCTTGTCTACTTTTTCGTAAAAAACGTAGAATCGATTTTGATAACTTAAAAACTGTCCAACATGTTTCTTCTTAATGGTTTATGAAAGTTTTTTTTTATTTTAATGAAACTTTACATAGAAATAAATTTCATGGGTTTAACGAATAAACGTGAGCTGGCGAATTATGATTTAATTATGAAAACTGTTCAAAATTTTAAATAACAGGTCGTGATTTTAAAATGTTTGCGTATATGTATTAAGTTAAATATCTCGAACAATTTAAAACCCTGTAAATTTTAAATAATATACATGAAATTATTTAAAACATCAAATTTTATATTTATTATATCAATAAATATTCTGTAAAACAAGTGAAAAATCATACGTTAATAACTAAAATAAGATTTTTTATTTTTATATTTTAGCAAAAAATATTTTGGTCAAAATTAAGGAATATAAATTGTCGAGCTAGCAGAATAATTTTTTTTCACTTAATCCCCAAAACTTGCCACACGCGTAGATTTCCCTAATTGAGTCAATAATAAAAAAAATACAATAAATTATCTCACTAATGTGAAGTTATGGGTGCACTTGAGGATACCTCCTGTCTTGTCTACATCTTGTTGACAAACAACTACATGAAGGACTTGTGTCCTGAAGATAACGAGAGAAATTAGAAAATGAAACAGATATTATATCTCAAATTACATTTATAATTTTAGAGTAATCATCGACGCTAGATAATATTAAGCGATTTAATTTTAAATAAATTCAATTACCGTAGGTACTCGTCTATAGTATGGGATGAAAAAAAGTCCTCTTTATGTGATAAAACACTCAATTACGTAATAAAGTCTTGAAATAGTATGTTTCATAGCATATTTACGTGGAAAAAATGCTATTGAAAGTAATTTTTCTAAGTTTCAAAAGCTAGCTTAAAGTTGCGAATCAGTATTTTTCTCAATCATTATTGGTCTAAAAATGGTATTTCGAATTTTACCAGAAAGATTCAAGAAAAATTGATTCATTCATTTCTAGTCAATAATTTGGAGAATCAATTTTAACATTTATTCGCCCGGAATGTCGATTGAAATATATTCGAATCTCATTGATTGAATTTCACAAAGTCGTAATTAGTTTCTCAAAACTAAATTCAACACTAAAACTTTAAACTTTATCATTATTATAATCAGTAACGCATTCACGAATTCATATTTCTGTCATTGACGACATTGAAATGGTAGTCGACGTCATTTCACACAATGTCTGTTTTGTATGACAATTATGTAAAGGAATGAAGAGTTTTCACATCCTCTTCAGAATTTTAAAAAAATATATTGAAAAATTACTTCGAGTTCGTTGTTTTTTGAGCTCGGGTGGTCTGTTTAAAAGAATGTGCGAGTAGAGAAGTTATAATATTCATATATATATTATAATCAAAAACTAATTTATTTTACTCTCAAACTTATTACTCTTAAAATACAAGCAGTCGTTCTAAGAAAAGTATATCAAGGTCGTCAAGCAATATGTTTGCACTAGAATGATGTCATTTCATAATATAGATTAAACAATTTAGTTAGTAAATATCATTTTTGAAAACAAGAAATCGGGCGTCACTGTTGTATATTTGTTTCAAAATTAAATCAACTCTAGCTTTACTGAAATTTTTCATGTAATTATTATAATTTATGATTTCCTTAGAAGTATTTAATCTGGAAGAAAGCAAAACCAGACAACACTCAGTTTTAAAAATTTTCAATTATTTTTATCAAATTGTACTATGAGATATCACAAATGCCCACATCATGTCAAGCACCAAATCCCTTTTTAAAGTGGTCACTTGTGTGCGATTTGTTAAAAAAAAGTCTAGGTTTGAATTTGAGCACATGTTTCGTTTAACTCACATTACAGACAAAAATATACTCTTTCTGTTGAGTTATTACCTATAATAGTGTCTGGAATGTCTGGTGCGTCTTCGTTGAGAAAGATTTCAGGTAATTTAGAGTGTTCTGTTTTGTATCGAAAATTAACTATGGACGAGAATCACGATCGCTTTGCATAAAATTAGTATCTTTGAAATTTAAACAAACATAAACCAAAATATAAATACAATATATAATTAGCAATATAATTGATTAACAATTTCACGTTAATGATGGAATAAAAAAATGTGGACTAAAAATATCATTGTTTCTAGATTAGTAATGAATGTCTCAAGTGGGTTGTTTCCACATTACTTCATTAATTTTCTACGCTTTTCTATCATTATCATTTTGCTAAATTATTATATTAGTGGATGTATGTCTTTGTAAGTAAGTGATTGGGATATACAGATTTTAAAACCATATAATTGAGCGAATTGATTATTCTAAAATTATTTTATAGAGTTCCCTAGTGCAAAAGTATGAGCTTTAGCTTTGAAGAATGAAATTTCGGAATTGCGTGTAACTTGGTATCAAGCAGTAGTGAAATTAATTTTCACTTGTGAATGAATCAAAAATATGTTTTCAAATGAAATTAGTTTTTCAGGACAATACATTTGCTATCAGGCAATCCTTAGAATTTTATATATGATAGCACCATTGTTGGATTTCCGACGTTACTGCCAATTCTGCATATGTTAATCATTAATGTATTATTAAGTCAATAAGTACCAAAGTAGTTGTGTATTAATGAATGAATATATTTATATATATATATGAATATATAAATTTTCCTTTAATGATGTCGCCAGTGCAAAAAATTACAACACTTTGCAGGGAAAAAAATTGATATAAATCGAACGCTTTCGATTGTTATGGTTTCAATTAGGTCTTGAATTGTATTAATACCCTTCGTATGCAACTTGAATTCAACATATCAGTGTAATAAAATGAAATACACATGTATTATATGGCTGCAGTATTTTTTGTGACCCAGAATGTTGACTTTACAAGCCATGAATGTTCGGAGTCGCAAGGCGTAGTAATAAACTGTTATATCGCTGACATGCACCATCGTCCAACTCTTTCTGGCTTCGATCGAGGCGAACGATTCAGACAAAGACGAAAAAGCCGAGCAGAATATTTCATTCATTTCCTGCCAAGAGTTCCGTCTGATTCCGAGGGGCCATCATTTTCTTAAAACTCTTCAAAATGGCTGATGAAACTAAACTTAACACGTACTAAAATCAAAATTTACCGTGTTTTAATTATATGTATTTACTTTCAGAAACAGAAAGTCATTCTAGGCCGACAAAAGAGCGGAGCCTAAAGGGTAAAAGCTCCACCAGTGATATCTCAATATCTGGCAAAGTTAAAAAGATTTTGATAACAATATTTGAAAGAAGAAAATGATGTATAACTAGCCATCACTTTGATTCTTATGACGTCGCTATCGAGAGATAAACGGCAATGTTTAAAAATCCATAGTTAAATTTTTTTGGTTGTGAGAACTGTTGTTTAGTTTACGAGACCTAAATATAATTTTAAAGTATACGTTATTTAATTATTTTATAAGATGCATTGCTATTTTTAAGTTAGATTCTACAGTTTTTTCATATAACCTCTTGTAAGAAACCATTCTGTATTTATTATAAAATTTTATGTTTATCACATCTTCATTAATATAAGTTTGTAATTTTTTGTTTTAAGCTGGTACCAAAAGCAGCATTTATATAAAACTGTTATAAATCGACCCTTATCCGTACAATAAGGGTCGAATCAGGTAAAACTGATTATTATTGAGCGGGAGTTAGTCATGATTGAACCGCCAACAAGTGCAGACTAAAATATCAACACTTAATAGTGTAAGTTATAATTTAAAATAAAATCGATAAATCTTAAAAAGTGTTTATTCACATATCAAGAAGAGAACCAATAATTCATACCTCTTCACTCTACAAAAGCTCATACGTGGATGAGGTAAAAAGGATCAACTAAACCTTTACAATGAAAAAGGTAAAAAAATAGTTGAAAACTGCTATTTTACAAGAGATAAATTGAATAAATATTTATTCAAACTTTTTTAATGAATATTTCTGACGAAATACCAGATCAAGGTTATATACAGTGTTATCTCTGTAAAAAATTTAACCATGAAATTTATATTTTGCATTGGTGCTAGTAGCTATTTTCTCCTAAAATCTGTTTAAAATTCAAAATAAGAAAGAGAACCTGTTTGCCCAGTTGAAATTTTTTTGAAAAACTTTATTTAAAAAAGAGGCGACACAATATTCTTCACAATCATCGCGTTCCAGATAAAATTATAAATTTAAAAGTAAAACATTAAAAAATATTTATTATACACATAATTAGCATATAATATTATTTTGTGTATTGATATATTAAAACAATCAATTAAAATTACAAATGCTTTAATTAAAACATTAGAAACAGAAAAAAATGGGAAAAAATATGTGTTTTCGTGCTTAATTATACATAAAAAATGTTAAAAGAAAACCATATAATAAACCATATACTAAATTTGTCTGATTCTTAATAGTCGGCAATTGACTCACCTGGTTTTGATCAAAATTGACAACATATGTAAATAGACGATACCTCACGTCTGGAAATAGGTAAACAATCGTCTGCAATTAGAGGTCAAATTTACACGCCTTAACAGAATTTTAAGAATTAGTAACTATTTTACAAATTTGAGAATGTTTGTTTAATCAAAATTCAACTTAGTAAAAAAGATATCTTCATTAATTGCAATATTTATAAATTCTGTGAAAAATTGTAATAGATAATTATTAATTTCGGAATGTATTTATAGCCCATCCATCAACATCAACGCCAATAAATAAATAGATTTTTAATTATGCTTTATAAAATTTTTATTCCTAGAAATGCATTTATATATTCTGTTAGTAAACGCTAAAACGTTAATAAATGTAAGTTTTAAGCTATGTATTTTCAACTTTTGGTATGGATTCGCCTTCCTGGTGAAATCCCCTTTATTCATTGAAACAAATTTAATATTTTATTTAATTATGAATAGTCTGCTTTTAAAAAATCTTGACTTTTTTCTTTACGAAGACCCAGAAATGATTAAAACGCAGACATATTCTAGTGAGAAATTATAATTGAATTTAATTGAAACGTTAAATATTGAATATTTGCAACATGTTTAACTATTTAAAAAATCATAAATTGTTGTTTGATTTGTTATATTGAATGAGAATATTATTAAATCGTACCATTCGAAGCAATAATTATCTTGATGCGGTAAAAACATATATCATTTGCATCCCATTTGTAAAATTATTCTTTTTCAAGCAGTTTTAAATTTGAAACCCTAGTTAAATGATAAAGAAGCGTTATGAACAAGAAGGATGTAAATAAATATGTATGTTGATATATTATTCTATAAAAATCCTTACAGAACGACTCATTAAAGATTTTTATAATCAAATCTCGTTCAACAATCCTCCAGTGCTATGATCCTCTAAATCGTTTATCCATCGTTAATGGACATTAACACATACCTAAACTTATTTTAATTTTAACTCGATGGCTGCCGGTCGGTCTACAATTTTATATTCTTTGATCTCCGGTAATTGATCCTATATGAAAGCGCTCATCAGATCGATTTGTTCAGATGTTCAGATGTTCAGATGTTCCCGCGGCGGTATAATCCTTTTGACAAATCATCAAATGTTCTTCTAAAAGCGATGTAAAGATTTGGTAAAGGTTCGTCAGTTGAAAGTCTGAAGACGAGCAAACTTTCAACGTGTCTACTGTACCGAGAACGCGGTATTTATAAAACGTCCGACGCGTACAAAAACAAATAGATCGATTTTTAACAGTTCATATTTCCATAATAGAATGGTGTCGATTTCAATAGAAGAAAGAATGGCGCCGTGGTGCCGCGGACGACCTGGCAGAAATGAAAAACCCAATTTTAAATGATATTTTTTTAACTGTTGATTTATAGAAAATAAAAGCGAGCTCAAATATAAATATCAAAGTGCATTTCTTTAACAAAAATGTACGTGATATTTTCGAATAAAATGTTAAAGGCAAACATCTTAAGCGATCTCTGTGTTCTGTTTTCTGGAAATCAACACCTAGAATCATTGATCTCAGCATGATCTCAACGCTGAAATATATTACTCGACCCGTACAGCTTCGAAGATTACCTTTTACAAGACGTATTTTGGGCTTTCGAAGTAGCCAGAACACATTGATTTATGGGAAATCAGGACCGAATCTAATATAAATGACTTAAGATATGGTAGCCACATAGATAAACAATTATACTAGTGGATACTTTAATTTTTTATTCATCAACTTTATTAGCATAAAACTGATTAAAACAGGGATGTTAATGCAAAGCAATATTCACGCAAACGTTGGAAAGGGTATTAAAATAATAGATATGAATATCTTAAATAATTTGCTTTCTTATTCTTATATTACAAACAATTTATTTAAAGAACAAAAGAGAATCGGCTGCATGTAATAATTAAGACCCATTTTCAAACATTTTTAACTTCTCGAAGGAGAAGTTTATGTTTTCATCAAAAAATCCGATTCCCTAATTTTATGTATTCTCGACGTTTCAAGCCATTCTGAATCAAATGAGACCATTTAGAAAAAGTATGTGTGTATGTGTGTGTGTGTGTGAACAGTTTTTTTGCCGTAAATCGACGTTTCCTCGAAAACGGCTGGGCCGATTTTAAAAATTTAAAAGCCATTCGATGTATCTCGACGAGAACTATTGTTTGTCAGTTTTGTGCAACAATCGGCCAAGCCGTTTCTTTATAAATCGCAGAAAAGTGAAAAATTTTTCGTCTACGTTTTAGCCCGCAATTCTGAATCGATTTTGAAAATTCAGAAACCGTTCGAAAGATATTGCTGATTAGTTTTTGGTAGAGATCGGCCGGGCCGTTTTCTTGTAATAAAGTTTTTAAAAAAAAAAATTCGACGATTTTTATGATTATTTTTTGATGGTAGATACCATAGTCTTCTAGATCATACTAAAATATTACGGCCCTACGACAACTGGTTCAGCTTTGAAAATTCGTCAAAGTTTGCAAAAATTGGTATTGCTTTTTTGGCATTTGTCAAAATTAGACATTTGATCGACGTTTTCTCAAAAACGCCTAAACCGATTTTAGAAATTTAGAAGCCATTTGATGTATTTCGGTGAGGACTATCGTTTGTCAGTTTTGTGCAACAATCTGCCAAGCCGTTTCTTTGCAATTTGAAAAAAAGTGTTAAACTTTTCGTGCACATTTAAGCTCATCCTACCGAACCGATTTTAAAAAATCAAAAACTGTTCGAAAGATATTAGTTGCGAATGGTACTGATTAATTTTAGGTGAAAATCTACCGAGCCGTTTTCTTGTAATGAACTGTTGAAAAAAAAAACTTAAGCCGATTTTCATGGAACTTTTTTTGGCGATATACATCATGGTCTTATAGAACTTACTGTAATATTACGGCCTTACGACAAGTAGTTTAATTTTAAAAATTCGTCGAACTTTGCTAAAATTATTATCGTTTTTTTTAAAGTAGGATTGATGAAGTATATTATTTACACATTTTTTTTTTGATTAAGTCGATTATTTACACATATCGGGAAGTTCATGTAACTTGCCTCAAAGCTAAATACCAAACCAACTAGTTACGTAAACATTGGAAAGAATAGTAAAAGAATTTGATCTAAATATCTTAAATAATTCGATTTGTTATTCTTATATTACAAACAATTTATCTAACGAACAAAAGAGAATCAGCTACGTGTAATAATTGAGACCCACTTTCAAACATTTTGATTTACTATTAGCGGGTGTAAATCTGAAGAGCAACAAATATTTTATACATCTTTTAAAAAAACATTTAGTGAAAAAGCATGCGAATGCGTATTCTAACATAGTATAACTAGAAGTATAGATCAATACCAAGAAACCAATAAATCAGCAATATAAATTAAATATTTATGAATAAACACTTTGCTCTTAAACGAAATGCAAACTATAGGCATAATCTCCTAAAAATGATAGAAAATCTGAAGAACTTAATCGGTTTGAAAAACAGAAAAGCAGGTAGGTTTGTGCCGATAGATTGTAAATGTTTTCATCTTAATTGCAATTTGTGGAAATGTTACTTTTATTTTGACTTGCCCTTTCCTTCAACATCAAAATCCAGAATAAGCCCTTGGAAAAAAGTGCACTCACATGTAGACACTGTGCCAATTATAATTATTGTAATGCATTTATTCGCTAATAAAAATATATTATTTGATTTATGTGATTAGCACAGTTTACGACATCTTAAAACCTGATAAAATTTCACATAAAAACAAAATCATAGCACAAATAATGGCTATGTGAAAAAGATGCTGATCTGTAGACGCCATCATCGATTTCTTGCCATTGCCAAAGATCGCTAATATTGGAAATCTGGTTTTCTTCACGCGGCGGATGGGCGTCTGTTGAAACGCCGACGAGAAGATGAAAAAGAATATTTGCGCAAGACTCTTCGTGCTAATTGCGAAAATTCCTTTGGAATTTCAAGGAGACTCAATGGAGTTCTATTTGTATCGTTTCTTCAAAATACTAAGAACGACGAGTAAAATATAAAGTAAAGCAAATCGATTCTAAATGAACGTATCTATTTTAATGTATTTTGAATTGAGAACTTATTTTCACTCAACTATCTGAAAGTTACAATAGACATAATACACATCAGTTATTATAAACAAATATTAAACACAATTAAAAAAGTTCACTGCATTTGAGGTGATAAACATTTGCGCTGATTTTTTCCCTTTGTAGAAATCGCATTTAACATTAAAAAATCAGAAAAAGAATAAATTCCTGAACTGCACTAAATGAAACTAAACAAGATAAAAACTCTAGATTGTTGGATGTTTAAGTTCTAAGATAAATTTATGATATTATATTGGAAAGCTTTTTAAATTTTCTAAAAATGAGTTTTTTAATAGATGGAAAAATTATGAATGACAATAAAAGCATAAATATTTTATTAATGAATAGTACGCATTTAATTTATTAATTTACTTCTGTCGGGAATAAGTTTTCTCTACATTTACAACTAAACTTAAATAGGTTCGCAGCTACACATTATCACGGATTGAGTAACATGCACAAATTATTATAATACAATATAATTACATATTATATTTGCAGATATTTTTCAGACCATTTACCATAAATAATTCTACTAAAATTTTTTTGTATGCAGACATCTAGTTTAAAATCTCGCAATTAATCACGAAACTCTGTCTGGCTTTGTCGTCTGTATTCAATGAATCACTTTTTTAGACATAAAAACGTTAACATTAGTATGAAAATAATTCATCGAAAACCATTATCAATTATTTACTTAAAACCTTTATCATCTAAATTATCACATAAAATATATTCTTGTTATGCTAATTATCAAGTAAAAATATAAAATTATTTTAACATGTATTTTGATAATAATGATTTGATTTTGTAAGTGAAAATGTATGCCATACTGAAATCCAATAAAAAAAAACAAATTCAATAAAGCAACATTCTGACTGAAAATCCTTTTAGAATCATTTGAACCATCATCTACATTTAAAGTTCACACATACAGTAATATAATTAATAAAAATATTTATAACAATCATACTTAAGTCGCATGTATTCATCACACAAATAAGAAAATATACAATTCAGTCATTTATTTACTATTGAGGTAAGTATTTATTTTGAGTTTCTACAGATACCGCCAGTTTAAGCACCGCCTTATAAATATTTATCCCGAGTGTAAATAATGCACATTATATAACATAATAGCCGAATACATTCCGTATGATTTTATATGAGTGATTAATGCGTTTACATATTATATTACATATCAAGTAAACATATTACAACAACTCTAAACAACTGTAGTGTAGATCGTTTTCAAAATTTTCTTTTTTATATTTGTCATTAACACGTTGTAAAAAAACCGAAATCTTATTATAAATTGTTTACAAGCATCAGAATTTGTTTAAATTTCGTCACAGAACTGACCTTGCCCAAGAAGAAGTTACATTGGCGGGATGATGTGATGTATTTGAAAAGCTATAAAATGGTTTTCATAAACAGAAATACACAAACCTCACGAATTTATTTACAATGTCCGAGATCTACTGCCACGTACTATGACCGCAAATACGACATAAAATGAATTCATTATTTAATTATTTAAGCAACACCAAAGGGCATTGAGCTCATTTAATGGTTCACGAAAAGTTATAGGAAAAAGGATAAACTACAGATTATGAAAAATGATATGTATTCGTTTCGTAAGTACATTTATTGGCACCATCTAATCGCTTACATATGATTTATTTTTTGGTCACATTTAAGTACAAAATTATGAAATATTATTTTTTTGGATAAGAGCTGTCACCTTTTAGTATCCAGATTAGATGCCAACCACCAACGGCCTTATATCAAGCACCTATAATGACTGTTTCCCAATCCAAAAGCGTTTCGAAAAAGTATTCCAACGTTTTTGGGAATAGACGGAAGTCGTAAAAACATATATTAAGAAACAGTAGATAAAATTTGGTCAATTAAATTTAATTAAAATTTTAATCAAACAATCGATAATAAAATTTCGCAGAAATTTGAAAGCCTAAGCATATGAATTGAGCTTCATACTATTCCTTGTACATGTACATAAAATACTGTTATTTAAGGTGCAAAAAATTTATATCTACAGAACTTTAATAATAAAATTATAATAGCTAATATTCATTATTTTAGCATATAAGCACACATTTAATCAACAACTCGAAAGTGCTAAAAATGTCGAAAAGAGTGAATCTCGACTTCAATCAAAACCTAAATCACTAAATTTACACATATTTACAGAGTTCCTGAAAATAGTCGGACGGATATCTTACCAAAAGCAATAAAACTAATATTTACGTTTTCAGTGTCACACTTGTTCAACGTTGAATAGATTTTATTTCAAGTAGAGAATCATAAAATTTTGTGACCATATCAACACCCGCATATCAGAAAAGTGAAAATTTTGGAAAACACATAAAACAAGAAACTGTTGACATTTAAGTACTAAACTACAAGTATTTTAGCACATTGTAAAATTTTACGACTGGGCTTCTGATCATTTCTACATTTAGTATTTTAAGTAGAGAGCATGGTACAATTTCATTTTGAAATTTAAATAGTAGCTTCATTCTCTACAAGTGGATAAAACGTTTTATTTATTTTTATTTTCTAATATTAATATAATAATAATTTAATTGTTTAAATAAATAAGATTATTCATAAGCTCGTATCGTATGAATAGTATAGAATAGCTTTAAAAATCAAACTATTCAAAATCATTTGACATTAAATTAATTTAATAATTGCTAAGAAATTTAAAATTTTCGCACTATACTCAAACTCAAAACCTTTGTAAATTTCCGTAATACAATTTATGTTACGAGTACTCAAAACACTAAACTTTTTTAGCAACTTGTGAATTTAGTATCATATTTCTTGTAAAAACCCTTGTTTACCAAAAATAATTTACAAATTTATAGTAATGTTACTGCTTGCTGAAGAAGAATTTTAGTAATATTTGAGAAATAAAAATAACTGATTAATTATAAGACAAAAAAATCACAAAGGCTAAATGATAAATTTTAGGCGAAGTTGATACTGATACTTAGATATTCAATTTTCGAAATATATTACAATAGCTTTAAAGAAAACTAATATATATTTTTTGTACCATCATGTCAGTATAATTTAAACGATTTATATAAAATGTTTTATCAATAAAGTTTATCTATATGTACATTTTAATTAGAATACAAAACCATGGTGGTAACCTATCAAAATTATCAAAAATTGCACTGGTTGGAACTACATTTTCAAATTGAAATATGAAATAGTATATCTTATGTGGAATGGAGTAATAAAAACTTATTGTAAAGGCTTTAAAATTATAAACAAAAGATGTAAGTAAATACAATTTTGAATTATTTTAAAATAAATCCTTAATTTGTTGTTAGATGTTCAATTAAATAAATTAAGCACATAATAAGTTGATAGAGCTCAGACAAGTATTTGTTATTTGCTTGTGTTCGTTTTACAGGAAACATGTGCGAGTAATCTAGTGAACTTAGAAGCTGAGATGCTAATGAGATTTTGGCTCCACCTACAAATTCAAACAGAGCCGTGTGTGAAAAACTCTAAGAAATTATTTTTATTCACAGAAAAAAAATGATTAAAGAAATATGAAACCGAAATGTTATAAATAAATGAATCAATATTTGGTTAGTAACGCCAACGCAGCAATAGATTTAGGGTTTAAAAGTTTTGCGACAAATCTCAACTGTTATTGTTAAAAATATTATTCGTGAAATAATTTTTAGATTGAAGTTACTATTTATTTTTGTTTAATTGTTATTAATAGTTGATTAATTATCAATAAAGTCTATTATCATTTCAAATTTATTTGTTATCAGTGAAAAATCAATAAAGTATCTAAAACAATCGACTCGATTTATTCGAAAAAAAGAACTTTTGAGATATTTTTTAAATTTTATAAATGAATTTACACCATCGAAGAAGGTAAAACTATTATAAAAATACATTATTTTCCGAAAAATTAGCCTATAAAGTAAGAGACCAGCAGAAAGCGATCAAATATTCAAGTACATTTATTGTCGTGACGGTATTATAGTATATTAGTAATTATATTATATAGTATATTAGAAAATATATAACTAAATTATTACTTATTACTTTTTAAAACAAATATGTATAATAAAACAAACATTTTTATTTAGATCTCCAAAAATAAAATTATAATAATTACATAATATTAATCTATTATGATATATCGCCTTTATAAATTTGTTCATCTTTTAATAGAAGGAAATGATTTTATGAGATATTTAAACAATTATTTAATAATTGTTATGTGTTATATGAATGTCAGTATGATATCAGAAAAAAAATCACATAAAACAACACAATAGTTTAAATTAAAATGTACGTGATAAAGCTTGTATTAAAATTAATTTTAACAAAAAACAAGTACAAGCTATTCAAATGCAGTTTATACAAATACAATTTATGACACAGCGATAATAAAAGTATTTAATTATTGTTCCTAATTAAGCATATAAATCTGTATTGGGCCTCGATACACCTTATATATGAAATGCTTAATGAAAATTCGTCCCTGTTTATTAAATCTTAGGATACCACGATCCATTTCACGAAACATAGAGCTTTTATTGGTCGATGTTCGGTCTTCGCGCCGCCTTCTGTGTGCTTTTGCGGGACGAATTCCTTCGTCAAGAGGGGCGCCAAGTCGCGTAATGAAACACGCGTAAAAAATCAGAGCAGTCTTCAAGCGAACCCGGCACGTTTTGGTCCCACACATCGGGCTTGTTTACATAAATGTTTTTTTTTCGTATGTGAATAAAAATTAAGATTTTTTGTTGCTACAAACTTTTCTGAGTGATTCAGTTATTTTGTGAAAAATGATGAAACAAGAAACAACGCAAGATTTAATGACAAATTCTGCTACCGGTGTTAACCAATTAGCCCAACAAATGAGTCAACATTTGAACGTTTGTCAGGAGAAACCGTCATCCGCGGCGGCTGATACGACGGTACAACAACAGCCTAAAAAGAATGCTGCTTCAGGAGCAAGAAGACAAGAGAAACCGCCATACTCCTATATAGCATTAATTGTCATGGCTATCCAGAGTAGTCCAACTAAAAGGTTAACTTTGAGTGAAATTTATCAATTCCTTCAGCAACGATTTCCATTCTTTCGAGGTACTTACAACGGCTGGAAAAACTCAGTTCGACATAACTTAAGTTTAAATGAATGTTTCATAAAGCTTCCTAAAGGCTTAGGAAGACCAGGTAAAGGCCATTATTGGATGATAGATGAACGTAGTGAACATATGTTCGAGGAAGGTAGCTATAGGAGAAGACCGCGAGGGTTTAGACGAAAATGTCAAATGAAGCCTCAGTATTCTCATCCACATTTAACACCAAGTGGATTTTATACCGCTCCACCTTATGATCAAAGTTTAGTGTCAGCCGCAACTGCCGTCGGTCAGGACTATCAAAATTGTGGGGGCTATCCTCAGCAAATGTATCAGCCTTATAATGATTATCAAAGCCATGCTTATGGGCAAACAGCAGATTCCTGGACGAGTACGCCTTTTTCAATGGATACTACGTTTGTGAAACAGTCAACCAGTCCAATTCCGCAGCAAGATCAGCATAATATTTCTGCGACATCCACTATGTCTACTGGACATCACACACCACCTATGATGGACCCATTTTCATACACTGGAGCATATTCCACGACAAATCACGGTAAGACTTAAAACTTTCTTATAATTATATTTTCAATTCAAATTTATGATATTATAAATTACGTGGAATTCATAGACAAACAAGAATATAGTTGAATTTAAATATGTATCAACACTGAGCAATTTTATTAACTGCTTTATATTACCTGTTCTCATTAGATGTTTTATCGAAATTCAAGAAATTGAAAATTGAATCAAAATTAATTAACTATTTGATAAATATTAAACAATATTTTTTCATAACATGATCATTACTTAATGCTAATTCTATGTATTTCATTTCATTTTAATTCTATGTATTTTTTAATTAATAATACTTTCATATCATATTTTTCTAATTCTATGTATTTTTTTTTTATTTGATTCATAAAGATAATATTCAAAATCAAAAATTGAAGTCAAATCTAAATTTGAAAAATGATGCTATTTAGAACCTGCTCAGACAACACTTTCCATATTAAATTTTTGTATTTCAAGTATTTCAAATGCGTATGTACTGGACTTATATCAAAAACACGTCGGGGGGCAATTTTTTAATAATTATCATAACTTCAATTTTTAAATCTGCATCTCGCTATGTTTTCCATTTACACCTCAAACCTGCATCTAATATCGTAATGGACTATGCTAAATTTGTACATATTACTGAATTTAGATAATGGATATATATTACATCCTACTTTAATCTGGTTACAATCACGCCACTAATTTCAAAATAAATGCTTAGGCTAAAAATAATTTTCGCAACGGAATCTCTCTGTCTGATATATAATTTCTGCTTTATTCTGAGTCTTTCTCAGTAACATGACGAATACTTAAACAATATTGAAATTACTAATCGGATGTGAATGCGGTTTGGAAAGCAACTATCTTCCGCACTTGCAAGAAATTAACACAAACATCCTTATTTTCATGTGTGACATTTTTTGACCTTCGTTATAATATTTGTGAAACTATCAAATAAACAATGAATCGCAAAAACTGATTCGCGTGGGTGTGGATTATTTAAAATAAATATTTTGAATATCTTACTATTTATAGTTATTTTTTCGTTAATTATGTTATTCGATACAATTTACTATATTAGCATTATATATTCATTAAATGATAGAATGGTTAATACTCGTATAATGGCAATACTTTATAACTACTTCGCTTTATTTATTTTATTATTTTAATTTGTTTATGAATTCATTACATATAGTACAGAAGTCTCAAATAAATAAAATAGTTTCACTAATTTATTTCTAGAATTTCATATGGAACTTAATTGAATGAGATTAAATGACATTAATTCAATTTATTGTTTGTTTGTATGTAACAACAAATAATTTAATGGATGTACTTATGTAAATAATTTATGTTAGAAATTATATTTTATAGATAATGTATAAAAAAGTATAGATATTTTATCAAGTCAGTCAGTTTATATTAATGTATGATAAATATACCCTACATAGATATTTATTATTAATCAGTAAATGAATATAAATTCTATAAATTAGAATAAAACTACAATCCAACAATTGTAATTTATTTTGGATTTGTCAAATGTTTGCAAATGTGTACATGAGGCATTAAAGTACTGTTTTCGAAACTACATCCTATATGTTACTTATGCAAAAGAATCTTATCATAATTGCAATTTTATAGATTTTAGATATATTTCGTATCAAAATAATTCTCCCGAAATTTTGAAATAGACATTGGCAAGATTGAAATTAGAACAACTTGTATTTTTAAATGACTAAAAAGGATTTTTTTGCGAATATGTTTAAATGTTTTTACGACTTGTCTACCGGGTGTTTGCAAGCCAAAACATCGGCGCCGAGTAGTTAGCGAATTCTTGGGAGGTCGATGCAACAAGTTCATCGCAATAACTCTGACCACTGCATCCGTACACAACCTTTATTGTAATCTATTTATAAACAAAATATTTCGCGATTTTTATATTTTTTTATTTTATTAATATGTTGACACAATTTTAGACATTCCTCAATGTGCTAGAGATTCGATGATAAACGATAGGTTGTAAAATATAAAAGCAAAAATTGACGATGTTGAGTCTAAAATTTTATTAACATTTTATCTTTATTAAATTAAAATTTATCATTTTATCTTTATTAAAATTAAAATATTTATTAGAATATTATCAAATATTTTATTAAATATTTGATAAAACACCGTAATCTTCTTGGTGCCCCATTAATCATTGATATTCTCATTATAGAACATAAAAGTACCCAAATCGAAATGATTGAAAATTGACTATTTTATTGAGTCTAAAACTTTAGTAACAGTATTTAATGAATTATCGTAATATTTTTGATGTTCCATTTATCATTGCTATTCGCATTATAGAATATAAAAGTACCCAAATCGAATTGAAATTTTTTTCAGAAAAGCTTTTGAACTTTTTAAAAATTACTGCGAATCAATGGATATACAGGGCCTCAACTTTTGAAGATGCTTTAAACGAAGACTCAATATCAAGTTCATAAAATCAAAACATAAAATTATCATTTGTATTTGATATATTGGTTGTTTTGTTATCATTGAAAATTATAAATTGCATATCTAGTACATCTAATACATTTATGCTCATAGAACCGACACAATAGTTTTCATAAGCATAAATTGATTCATTAAGGAAACTCAAAATTAATATTTCTTAAATTATAATTAAGAAATTTATCATATAACATCATGACACAATCATACGATGAGTTCATTTGATCAGAATAAAGTTTATTAATTTCTAGTTTGCGTTTTTTTTTCGACGGTAGAATATTTTATTCAAAAACAAAGTTGGGCTCGTGATATGACACTTTGTTTAAGTTAATCAATCAAATCACCAATTAGGTTTCTAAATGAACCTAATAATTCATCCTTTTATTCATACATGTTTTACTAGAATGTTAAACTACTAATTGCATCTAGAATAGATGTGTATAATTAACATTTTCAAATAATAGAAATTATATTACAATGTAATAAAAAAAATCTGTATACTACTGATCAAAACACTGAGTCATAGGCGTTTTTATATTTTTAAAAATTCATTATTATAAACAAAAAATATCTGAAATCAGGCCTCAACTTTATTTTTGCAGCACTTTGATTGGGCAGTGTTTATTTCTTTAACAAGTTTTTTACTTAGAAGTATATATTTTCTAATTATAAGTAAAAGCTCATGAAAGAAATGAACACTTGTTAAAATTGCAATATGAGTATGTTCGCGCCATATCAAAGTGTTCGGTTATATTGATATATAAACAAAAAATCATCAATCGAAAATCATACAAAAAATCAAATCAATCAATACGTTATCAAAAACAATATTCAAATTATTATAAATACGATGTAATTTATGTAATTAATATAAAATAAATATTACTAGTTACAAATTAAAGTATTTTATAATTGGTCCTTCAAAAAGCAATCAATCACAACAACCATTGAAAAAACATTTGATTCTTAAAAATTATTCAATTCTTAAAATTCCTAAAACATAGAAATTCTTTAACCCAGAACTTTTATTACGGATCGCTGCCTTATGTAGATTTCAAAATATTCGAAAAAGATATGCATTCGACTCGCGGCGCGCGTACACTATGATATTTAACCATGTTTAATATTTTCAACATGATACTATTTCTATTATATGCATTCATAAAACAGACTGTAATATATATCATAAAAAGTCTAACCTTTATTACTGGTAAGATGCACCTTATTTGCTTCTGCTGTTCTGCATTGAGCGTGTAGGCGCCTTTGTGTATGCAGCTTCCACCCTGCGGAACACGTGTGGTAAAACCACAAACACAACTTATGCATCCATCGCCTCGATCAAAGCGGATTCAGATAGCTTTCACTTGGGCGGGCTCGTTACGTGCATGGGACTGAAATGATAGATAGATTTAAACTAATTACACAATTAATGGTTAAAATAACAAAAAATTAATTTATCCAGTGGTAATAATCCACCTATCGCTATTAACCTATCAAAAATGTAAAACACTAATTGTAAGTTCAAATGGCATTTCGCTTTAAGGAATTTTACTTGAACTCTAAAAATTGCTTGAAAATATTTGTGTTCATATTTTTAAACAGTCAATTTTGAAAAAACGATCTTTATGATAAGTAAATCAATTTTATTCTTAACTGATGTCTTGTAGATCAACGAGAAAAAAATTAAAGTATTACATTGAAAATTACGATGATACAGATGATTTTTATATAAGGTCAGTTAATTTTGACGATAATTGAAGTTTATTGAATAATTATAAAGCTCCTAAAATATTTAATTTTTGAAGCTTTTAAAATCATATTCTAGAGTGGGTTAGACTCTAACCCATAGACCTTATAATACATAAGATCTATGCTAGGTTTAACCACTAATCTACGGCGGAGCCCTCTAGAATATAATTTTATAGAAAAAAATTTAATATTGACTCTAATAAGGCTCTAGCCGCTAGAGCCATTGGATTTCAATCAGATAGAAATCGAAATCAGATTCGTTATAAGTGACATAGGTCTTCACTTGAAAATATAGATAGCAATATACTTCCAAGTGAAAATATCTCTTACCCCATTGCATTGCATTGCTGAATTAATAAAAAAATTCATCAGTATTTCATTACATAGAAGGGAGACAATTATTCGGGTTGTTATCTATAAAACCGACTTAGTTAGGGGGCGTCCATTAATCACGTTTAGGGGTTGAGGGGGTTTGGAAAAAAATCACGAAATACCACTTGGGGGAGGGAGGGGTATATAAGATATCACGTGTATTTATTTTTTAACTATTTTTATAAAAAAGTTTAAACATTTTCAAAAAAAAAATCAGAAATGTTAGTTTTTTCACGTAACTACAAATACACGTGATGTTTAGTCGGGGAGGGGTGGTAATTTTGAATATCAACCATATATCATCAAGGGAGAGGGGAGGTCCAAAAAAGCTTAAAAGCTCGCTCACGTGATTAATGGACGCCCCCATGTCTCAAAATAAAGTAGCGAATTATTTATCATCTCAAAAGTTTATAAAGCTTTTAAGTTTCGATCGCTGTTTAAATAATATATAAAAAAAAGTCTATAAGTTTGCGTGACGATAACTGTTACTAATGGTTATAAGTTGGCAAACCAATAGTTTTCCTATTCTAGTTTTGATATATTTTTTATCAAAAAGCTTTCCTTTTTCTCCTTTACCAATTTCCTTTTTATCAAAAAGCTTTTCCTTACCACGTTTTCGCAGCAATGCCCAAAATTCTATATTCACTTGAAAACATAATTATGATTTAAATTTTCATTTGAAAATATTTTTTAACTTCCCGTAGGGCAAGTTATAGTAATTGCAAATAAATCGAAAATGAAAATATTTATATATCTTTACGTTTCAGAGGTTTCTGAATATTTAGGCATACCTTAAAAAAAATGGATGTGTGTGCGTGTGTGCGTTTGTGTGTGTGCGTGTTAACGCAATACGATTGCTTTGAAAAAAGTTCAGTATTTCCAAAATATTTCAAAATAAATTTTTCTTCAAAAAGTCTTTTTTTTTAAAAAAG
Source organism: Ctenocephalides felis (assembly GCF_003426905.1). Classification (NCBI taxonomy): domain Eukaryota; kingdom Metazoa; phylum Arthropoda; class Insecta; order Siphonaptera; family Pulicidae; genus Ctenocephalides; species Ctenocephalides felis. Next base: position 40,860,738 of record NW_020539725.1, on the reverse strand, counting down.
TAAATTTTTGTCAAAAATTTGTAGTTCCTCAAAAATCTAATTTTTTCATGGTAATTTTTTTACAAAAATGTTAATCTTTTAAAAAAAAAAATTTTTTTTTGGTACGGGAAGTTTCAGCAATTTGCCTTAAGGCACGATGCTATGCGCCCCACTAGTTAAATATACGTCTATAATAACAATCTGAATATAATGTATTCAATAAGTTTTTGTGATACATTCTATTACGCATTAGAAATTAAATAATATTCTGTAATAGATGTCGTTCCAAAGAACGACATACTATATTATGGTAGTAGTTTCATACTATGAACTCCATAGGTCATTTTCTCTTTAATTAATCACTTGAAAACATAGTTATGATTTACAATTTTGAGTGTAATTGGATGCCATTACTGTGTATAAGATTGCACAAAAATCTGTGTTTAACTCCGAATCTTGTGGTACCAATGCCGAGGCCTTATCAGCGCGCAACTACTCCCCCCCGATACAGATATTCGTATCCAAAAGTCAAAGAATGTTCTGGGTGAAAAAAATTCTGGGTGTTCGACTTCCCACTTTTCATTAATAAAATGATTTGGTTATAAATATTATTATTATTATTTTATTAAGAGAAGGATTTTTTATTTCGAATATATTGAATCAACCATTCTCGAGAGACTTTATTTGTTCATCACATCTTTGATAATTGATTATTTGCACAACATTGTCAATCTGTCTTCTATCAATCGACATTCTCTGCATCTGATTTGACAAACTGTCGGGTTCAAGAAATGTTTATAAGTTTTTCTGCCTCCATCAGCAGTCGGTTCCGTCACATGCAGGATGTGACGCCGTTTGCTCTCGATAAGAGAATGGGAATTGTGGGCTCGACCGCTCGTCTCTCCGGATCGCGATGCCAAGTGATGTCATGCTTTGCGGGAAATTTGCGTACGT
>NW_020539725.1:40821823-40858805 GCF_003426905.1 Ctenocephalides felis | reverse complement strand
ATAATATAGCACAAGCCTATCTACTTTTATAATTACATTGATTATGGATTCAATACCAGTAACATTATTTTGCACAGCATTGATTTCCTTATAAAACCTACCACAGTCACTTCCCTGATTAAAGTCGAGTTCATTTCAGCACCTTAATGAAACCGTGATTATAAATTGATTTGTTAATTTTTATCAAATTTTCAAAGTTAGAATAATTTATAAAGTACTACTAGTGATGTTAAATTTCTAATATAGATTTATACCTTTAGTTTTATCCAAAAGTTCTTCAAATATGTAATCGCTCTACAAAATCTCATTGATCCATTTTGTTATTATTACTCATTATACTATTGTAATTCCTGGTTATACTTTCTACTTTTTTAATTTTTTTCTCATTACACCTTTTGAAAATTAATGTGATTTTAAAAAATACTTATGTTAAAGATTTATAATTTTTCTCTATTATTACTTTAAAATTCAGAACTCATGTTGTATCTATAACAATAATATAACCAATTAACGGTTAAGTTAATCATAAGTAATCAAAAGTGTTTACTTCAGTAAGTTATATAACAAATCGAACATTTAATATTTTCAATTTTTGTATTTTCAACATATGATCATTTTTTGCCAATAGGAATACTCCAATGAAATATTTTATTTTGTGTATTTTTTATGAAATTGCTGATAATTATTAGTAGTACTAGTTACAATACGGTAACTTTTGATGAAAAATTTTCAAAATTATGAGACTGTTTCTTTATCGATCATCTTTATGCAAGAAAAATGGTTTTAGTGAATATCAATGAGTCAAAAATAAAGTATTAAAATCAGTTCAATTTTTTTATATTGATATGAATATACTATCATATTTATAATTATACAGATACAAATATCTAGCAAAAGTATTTAATAAATTCTTTAATAATCAATCATCTGCCTCGTTAACCGAACACGTATTCTCTCCAAACGTAGCTCGCTTAATTCAATTGTATTGATACAAATTGTGTTAAATCATCGCGTATGAAAATATATTTAAATTCAAATTCTTCATTTTCAATAATTACCACAAACCAATTTCGAATGCTCAGCTCAAATAGACCTGTAACGTTTGCATTTATTCTTTTCTGGTCGTGTCAGGGCACAGAATTAAGAGATTTGATACTTTGAATGAAAAACGCTAGACTCATGTTATATTATGTAGGTTTTGATGTCTCCTTTATGTCCATTGTGGAAGCTGCAGGTTGTTGGTTAATGGTTAGTTCGAGTTAAATGTTGAAATGTTGAAATTCAGTCGTCAGCACTTGATTGATGATCGAATGGGCTACGATGATCTGAATGGCATATTTGTGTTTGTTTATTTCTGTTTTGTCACGGATTAGTTTGAATGTTTGTTTGCATGTGTTTGAGATCATTTGATTACTATATTTATTTTGCAAATATTTTTAATTATTTAAAGATTTTTCTTATAATATCACTAAAGAAATGGATTTTTCAGGATTTTTCTTTGGACAATCATTGGATTTGATATAGAATATTTTACAATTAATAACATAGTCATTTATGGTTATTGAGTGACTTGTTTCAATCGTTATTGTTTAGATAATAAATCAAATTTTATATGCATTATATTACATAATTCGAGATATGAAAAAAAGAAACTTACCAAGAATAAGTGCCAAGGTTTTCTTGATTGATCTGTCACGAAGTGAACAGTCTGCGTACTAAATTTCGGGACATCTCGACCTAAAATGAACAGTGAACTGTTACAAGTACATTTGTGTTGTGAAAAACTTCTTCGAATTTTTATTTGAATTATTAAACCCAAGAATGATGAATTTAACACGTTTATATTTAGTTAGAGTATTTGTTCTCACCTTTAATTTGTAACTTATTTATAATATTTTCTTCACTAAACACTTTAATCCATCTTCTTATGATAAATATAGTTATACCCAGATATGTTATTTTGTCACAATCGAGATTAAATTATTGTCTGAATTAATTGAATTAATATCTGATCAGGAATCCCAATATTTGGGTGTTTATTTCAATTAAAAAGTATTTAGTTTGTTTTTACAAAATGACGCTAATCTCAAACGCTTGATTTTTTAATCAAATTTTTATAGGCTAGATTATAATAAGTATAAAATAATATTTTTAGTATATCAACTAACTGGTGAAGATAACAAACGAAGCTTCTAAAATCTTAAAATCCTTTCATACGTTAAATAAAATGAGTGTAGAATGTAGATAACATTTAAAATGCGCAAAAATAATAAATTTAATGAGTTTTTAGTTAATCAATTCAGAAAACTGTCTTTCATTTCTCTCTCTCTTTGATAAATTTTTATGTGACAATTTTTTTACTAGTTTTGTTACATTTAGAGATCATTGTTAAAATAAACTACAAGTCTAGTAGTGTAAAATTTGGTAAATTATGTTAGGTATCTATACTTACTGATTTCTAAAACGACATTAACATTTTCAATATTGGAATATACACCACTAGATCAGGCGTACATTTCGATACAGGAAATTATGCATTCAATTCAAATTGAACGGCGGAGGTTGAAGTGGCACTCGACGGAACTGCCGAGGCACTTCACTAATAATTCTCCGACTTGTCTTCTTCTTCAGAGATATTTTATAGGTTTGTTCGATGACTTTGACAATTCGAGTTTCGATTAAATTACTTTCTTAGAAAGTAATTTCAAAGGGTACTGTTAATTCATAAGTCAGGACGATAAGAGCCCTTCGATTGAAATTATTGCTACTGGGATGGATAAGGTATAAAACATAAGTGCGAAAAGATAAATACAGAAGATCTAAATTAGTATAAGGGTGATAAAATATTTATCATTTATCTATTAATGTTATTTGAGAAAAGAAGGAGGTCTTTGGTTCAGAAAATAAAAATTTATCTACATGTAAAATTTGTTTGCAAGATTATAAATTTATTAAGAAATGAAATTTTTGTTTTAAACTAATAGTGTCTCTAGTATTCTGCTAAGGTAGCTAGGTTTTCATCTTTCACGTTTTTACCGATTGTATAATATCTGAACTATTCGGTCACCTTAAAAAATCACATGGATACAAATTTTCACCTAGGATCAGTCTTGATTTCTACCACTTTAAATTTTAGACTCCAGACCGCATGGCACCGCCGAGGGCGTGGTTCCGAATCCGCCCAGGAAGTGCTCATCAGATTGTTTTCCGGTGGTTTTGGGTTTTTGGTTTTTGGGTTTAGCTCGTGTGCGTTATTTCGCCTGATCGTGATTCCCTGCACGTGACTGAACGGCTATTAATATTAATGTTGTTTGGTAACGGTTTTACTAATGAGGCTTAGCGACGGTTTAAGTGATAGACGAATAATAAATTTGATGACAGGGATACGAGAATCCAGGAAGTTTTTATATTTTAATGTTATTGTTATTAGTTTGATTTTTTGTACAAGAATATATCTCAAGATGACGTTTGATTGTGAACGAGCAATTTTATTTGCGGACGACTTTCAAAAACTATGTAGGTACGCCATATATAACACGATGATCTCGATTTATACACTTTTATATAGGGTAGAGCGGCGCTAAAAGGTCCACAGGTAAAAAGTTTAAAATTTTTTTAACAATATTTGAAAGTAAAGGGAAAAAGGTGTTCAACCAGCCATCACCTTTTTATTTCTTTCTTATTCTTACGACGTTGCTATCGGGAGATAAACGGCAATGTTTGAAAATCCATAAAAAAAAGTATTTTCTTTCGTTGGTTTGAGCACTTTTGTTTAGTTTACGAGACCTTAATATAATTTTTAAGTATACGTCATTTAATATTTTTTAACAATATTTGAAAGCAGAGGTGTTTTTCTATCAGCCATCACCTTTTCATTTCTTTCTTATTGATTGATTGATTTCAAAACTCTTTATTTATCTTAGATTTGTTTACATATTACAATAGTTGTATGTTACATGTGATATTTTTAATTGTACACCTGCTTGCGGCATTATTACAATCTATTATGAGAATTCTATATATGTACTTAGGTCTATTTGCTTAAGTTGATGCACTTATTTGGGTTAGTATGAAATGAGCTTAAAAACATACTTCATTGAGTTAGTATTTCTTAAACCTAGTTAACAAATTATGTACACTCCTAAAACTAAATAGAATAAAATGATGTATATTTGAATAAAATTTTAACTTGCTTGTGCTATATTTGATATATTCTTAATAGTTATTTATTTCTTATTCTTACGACGTTGCTATCGGGAGATAAACGGCAATGTTTGAAAATCCATAACAATAGTATTTACTTTCGTTAGTTTGAGCACTTTCGTTTAGTTTACGAGACCTTAATATAATTTTTAAGTATACGTCATTCAATATTATTTACCGCAAAAGTGTAAACAATAAAAAAAGTAAATAAAAAAGTAAGTTAATGAAAGCAATTTTACAAGAGATAAGTTTAATAAATCGTTATTTCAACTCTACTGGTGATTCTGTATTCCTGACGTACCAGATCCAGGTTATATACAGTGTTATCTCTGTAAAAAATGTACTAATGAAATTTATAGTTTGTATTGGTTGAAAAATGCTATTATTTCATAAAATCAATTTCAAATTAAAAACAAGACATTAAACTCGATTGCCTCTTGGCCGTTCCATTTTACCCCGCATATGAAGTGTTTCTGAAAAACAGCAAAAAAGCACATTTAAGCACAATGATGAGTTCCAATGATGAGAAATTCCAATTGTGTATTTGACATTATTTAAATAGCTAACATTTTATTATTGACCTTTCTTTATTGAGCTGGTGGTTGTTGTTAATAAATGTAAGACCAGGGAAGTCTTTCATTGCACAAAAGCGAGCAACATAGAACATTAGGACATCCTCACCGTCTATTGTGGATAAATTAGTATTATTTAGCAGTGATTTAGCATCGTTTGGTTGTTAGACTTTCTAATCATTTATATGATTTTTTCCTTTATCAAATAGTGATCTAAGAGTATCTCTTGTATGCTGTGCAATATTTATTCTTAACAAAATCTTTCTCCATGCTGGTATCCGACTTTTCTCCTCGTACCAGGAGACTATATTCTCATATTATCCTTTCTCGTGGCGCTATATCGTGCCGATGCCGTTGCGGTGTTCGCCTCATGCAAATCTGAGCACACATGTTGCGTTTACGAATAAATTTGAATGCGAAATTTGCTCTCGAATCTGCAAAAAAGTTGTATCTCGGCTTTGCGACGCCATGTTTGAGATGACTACGCGAGGGAACATAGAATATAGATGAATATTTTGTTCGTATTGTGAACGGAGAACTCAATCTACATAGTAGAGTACGTTAGTCCGAGGGACGAAGTCATTCTATCTTCTGGATAAAATACAATGATAAAGCTTAACTTTTAAATAGATAAAATTGCAAAGTTAGTCCTTGAGAAGAATCCAGAATTTTCATTACTTGATTTTGCTTTGATCTTGGTTTATTAAAAAATAAATTAAAAAAAAACTGTTATATTATATATTGTACACATAGAGACATGTGACTTTTACATGTGACATTTTTGATAATTGAAAATCTGTCTTGAAATACGTTGGTTAGGGCGGGGCACAGAGGTGTAATTTGACTTGGAGCATTTATATTGTGAAACCAAATCAATTATATCACAATAAATAACAAATATCAAACAAACCTGCCTGACTACGTTGATTTCAAATGTGTTTTTCGCTGTTTTTTTTTAATATGTCACCCGGTTCTTTCTACCTCATAGTGGTGGTAAGCAGTGCTGGATTTACAGTAGGGGCAATCGGGCCTACTGCCCAGGGCGGCAAATTTTTGGGGGCGGCAAAACTTGGATAGTGAGAAAAAAATTATATACAATATAATCAACTTTTTTTAACGACATTTTTTATTTCAAGAAATATAATTAACACAACATAATACGATTGCAATGCAAAATTTGGGTTGAAATAACCGATTATTAAAATTTATTATTTTGCCTTGCCTCTCTCTCCAAACGTAAATTATCAAATCGGTTAATAAGTCATTATCAAATTTGTCAATTTGGCTAATATAAAGATCCGTAAACAAGCTGAAAGTTTAAGAAAAATATTTTCTTCAGTTCTCAAGCCTTCTTAAAATGACGAATTTCTGCACTTCCAAGCTTATAGCGTTGAAAAAAATTTAAACTAGCTGAAAGTGGAATTCTGTCTTGAGGCAATTATGGCATCGTGCCTTAAGGCAAATTGCTGGAACTTCCCGTACCGTAACGAAATGTTCGAGGAATACTGAATGTTTTCAAATACATTATTATTAATATTGTATCATTGTCTAATATTTATAAGAATTGTATAAACTGAATTGCAGAGTTGAAATTATTTGTAAAGTATATTAGAACTATAGTCAGAATTGAAAATAAAATCTGAAAGATTTTCGATATACAAAAAAACTAAAAAAAAAAAAAAAGTTGGAACAAAATTTTTTTCTCCAAAATCAATTATTTTGTTAAGACAAGCAGAAAGTTCTTTGAATCATTTAAATCGGACGCTTAGTTCTCTCAGAAACTGCCATTTTTTACATATTTAGCTCCGTATCTTCGAAATGGCTGCGCCTGCCTTTGCCAAAAACTAATAAACACTTCTCCCAATCATTACTAATTGAATGTTTTTAAATCATTCAAATCGGATACTCAGTTCTCTCAAAAATTCGATTTCTATTTTCTGCACTCTTTGCTCCGTATCTCCGAAACGGCTGGACCTGCCTCTGCCTAAAACTAATCAGCTCTTTTCCCTATCAATAGGAATCGAATGTTTTTTGAACCATTCAAATCGGTTGATCCGTGCGCCCTAAAACGTGACTGGAAATTTGTATCCATACATACATACACACGCACACACACACATCCATTTTTCTGAAGTATGCCAAAATGTTCAGAAACCTTCAAAACGTCGAGAAATGTAAAAAATTTCAATTCCGATTTCCGGCCCATTACAATAACTTACCCTACGGGAAGTTAACTAGTGACGCATGGTATTGTGCCTTAAGACAAATTATTGAAACATCCCGTACTGAAAATTACATTCAATAAAGATCCTTAAAATTAAAAAAAATTGAAAATGAAAAAAATTGACTTTTGAAACACATTTTTTGTATTTTGAAATTTTTGCTTTGCTTTGCTTTGAACTTTTTGCAAAGCAATTGCGCTGCGTAGCTGTTTCAGAGAAGAAATATCAAATCTCAATTACCATTTTTCGTAATTCGTGCCAAAAACTAATCAGCATGTCTCCCCATCAATATAAATCTAATATTTTTTAATTATTCAAGTCGATTTCGAGAACACGAACCAACCAATTTATGATTCAATTTCTATTGATAAGGAGACGTGCTGATTAGTTATTGGCCAAAGCAGGTCCAACTGTTTTGAAGATATGGGCCAAAATGCCAAAAATGATAATTTAGTTGTTGAGAAAATAAGCGTCCAATATCATTCAAAAAAATTTATAGAATAAATAACCGCTTAAATTTGTGGGAGGCAAGTTTAGCGGTTTCGATGATGCAATAAAAAAATTTGAAAAAGAAACATTTGGTGAACAAAAGTGATCATAAGACATATACACATCAAATTATTAGATAATTTAAAAATATTTTAATAATAAGTATAAATTTTGTTTACATTTATATAGGTTACGTAACATTGTTTATTTGTTAGACTGTGACGCGGCGCTTACGCGCTTCTATATTTTGTCCCTACGCAGCTGAAGCAGCGCGATTGCTTTAAAAAAAAGTTAGAAAGTTTGTAAAATTTCAGGGATGGGGCGGCATTTTGTCAGTGCCCCGGGGCGCCAAATTTCGAAATCCGGCCCTGGTGGTAAGATGGGACAGCCGGGGGGAAACTGATCCAATATCTCATTTTTAATTTTAAACTAATTTTACGAAATAATAGCTAGATTACTCAACGAATGCAAAGTATATATCTCGTTAAGCAATTAGTCAAATAGAAGGTTTATCAGAATTTTTCAGTTTTTCTTAACACACTTTCGGCGGGCCGGGTACTGGTACTCGATTTTAGGATTGTCATTCAACTGCGGGTGCGGGTATTTTCGGGTACTCGGTCGGACACGCTAGATGTGAAGAGCGAACGAAATTTCTTACTAAGAGCGATTGCAACGCTAGTTTTATATTTATTATAGAACTATAATAAAATTATAATTTATTCTTTAAAATTATTTTCGATACGCAAATACGTATATATTACATAAATATTTGGTATTTTATTAAAGACAATATGTTTTACGTCAGCATTTTTGGTAAACATACTATTTTTTTTTAATACTATATTATCATTTATATATTTTGCTATTATCCTTGTATTTATTGCATTTCGATAATTCATATAATTTAATTCTTAAATACAATGTCAAAAATAAGCTATTACATTTTTACAAATAATCGAACGTAGCTTATAAAACCATATAATTATTTATGTAATTAACTATTAGGTTTGTCACTAATTTATACACCATAAATTTTAATTTCGTACAATATTACAAACAATCGAATTTTCAACGTAAAACTCTAGATTGTATATAGTATGATTATAAGTAATATAGGTACTTTATACATAATTGGAGAATGGAATTACTTTGTCTAACCAACTAAATTCTACTACTGATGATGTTCCTGTTCAATTTCCCGGACTAATTTTCAATCCACTCGAGTAAGCGCCTTGTGCCTCCGTCTGTCGATGTTTTGTTATTGCACGAACGGAGATTGAAACTTCCATGCATGAGGTATTCGATGGGATGTTAACCTGGTTTTTGCTTTTCCTGTTTTCTTGCCGAATATTTAGGCATCTTTTGATGATACTGAATATAACTTGAAGTTTATAGCGACATTACAAACAATCCCACTTCATGTTTTTGCTTGAAAAATAAATTGATTATTGCTTGATAGATGTAAATTTACATAATAAAAATTGTTATACGATCATTCTCTTCTTATAACTATAGAAAATTGCCTATATTACTGATTCTTTTGTATATATCTTCACAACTGGATTACTAGTACAGCATTAGAATTTCGGCACGTGTTTGGCAATAGTTTTAAAGGGCAAATTATACAAAATTTGATTTATTATATTACCATTGATAAATATTTGCACAAAATTATATCTCAAACTTCCACCATCTACTTCTTAAAAGATATACAATGAACATTGTAGCGCGACTCTTGAATGCCGAAGGTCTGTTGTAGTAAACTCGGCGAGAATTTTCGTAATGTTTAGACTTTGTGTTTACTCTTGTCTTATTATGTAAATATTTAAACATTTTTATAACTACATATAATGTTTTAAAATGAAACAGTATTCACAACTCTGTTCGCATGACTCTATTTGTGTGGTCATTTTTTTACAAATATGATGGTTAAATTATATTAATATAATTATTAGCTTATTATAATAATTATTAGCTTTCCATTGTCTCTATGTTCAAGACTTCTAATTAATCTGACATAATAAAAAATAAGTTTATATATATGCATTATAGGATGCAGTTTATTTCCAATATAAATTAAAAATATTCGATTTTTTTAATTGAAGGAAGAATTTTATAAATCTGCATTTTTATCATAATTTTAAAGTAGCTCAAATATCAAAAAAATGTCATTTACACAATAAAATAGAAATAAATTTATTACTTCCGAAACAGTTTCTGGTCCTCGGGGTATTTCTTTTCAATGAGTTTTAAAGTTTCCTAGACAGATCGTCGCCTAACTTTTTCTGACATTAGGTCAGGTTACAGCAATTCTACACCGAAGCAAGAAACAGATAAATTATAGTTTTACAGATATTTACAAATTTTTATCATTTATTCAAAATACAAAACAAAGTGAAGCACTGGCAGAAATTCTATTTCAGTCATAACTTCAAATAACCTTTCTAGTATAGTATCATAATTATTATTTTCGTTATAAAGAAATAAGACATTAATGAAAATTACTTATAAAATAACTATATAATAATTATATTTGATTGGTATTCATATTTCATATTTTTATTTTCATGATACTGCGAAGAAGCAGTAAATTTCTGCATTCTGCAAAATTTATTGATATAAAAGGAAGTATGTATGCTTCTTTAGAGCAATTTTTATTCTAATATGAGCATCGTGTCTGATATATCATAAGTATTCTTACAATCAAAATCCAATGAGACTCCAAGAATATAACAATACTTTCAATATGTTTTTTTATAAACTATTGAAATATTAATATAACTAAAAATAAAAAAATAAATTTAAACTTAATTAGTATCAAATTCTAAACTTCTAAGCGTATACTATAGATAAGTTTCAAAAAGTGAAGCAAAATAATATTTAATGTTATAACGAAATTATTTTATCGACATAGTTTTACAACCTGTGTAGTACAAATGTATAATGGAAAACAATGTGTTTTCTATTTCTTTTAATTTCTTTCATTTGTCTTTTTTGAGTTTCACATACATTTGCTAACTCGATCGCACAAAATGCCATTTGTTATGACCGCCCAAGTGTTTTCAAAAAAAATATTGCGGCCCCTTCCTCCAGGGTCATTTATTGTTAAATAACACATAAGATACCGGATATGGAAAAAGGTTCATATCGGTATATATGTACTATTAACGTCCTTTTGTTTTCGTCCTTAATATCTAAAGCCTTGTTCATACTTGATCTGTTCAAGCATAAAATTGTGTTTGTAGTTTTTAACTTCTCAAAGGAGAAGTTTGTTTTCGCTGGAAGATTGGTAGACTTTTAAAAGTTGCTGAAAATCTGATTTCTTATTGAGTAAGTTTGATTTTAGATTGATTAAGTATTTACACATGTAGTAGTGTAGTTCATGTAACTTGCCTTATTAAGGAAAAATGTCACTTACAAGTTGTAAGTTACAACTATAGTTTTATCTATAGATATTTATGGGAAATACAGTCATGAAAACATTATTATTTGTGGAAAACAACAAGGAATGTAGGAATAATATAAAATAGTGTCGTTGAATTATACTTAACAAATGAAATTGTTGTTAAATTATTGTTATATAGATTAACCTACCTTTTTATGTAACGCAATCTCAAGTGTTATTATTTAATTCGTCATTTTATCAACAATGCATTTATTAACCTAATAAAATTTTTAGAATGTAGTTTATTTTCGACTTCAAAGTTATCGGATTTTATTTGAGCTATTTAATTTATTTTTGGCTTGAACAGTCTGTGTACTTACTTTTCCTATGCTATTAACGGGAAATTATGACAACAATGCTGTTCATTATTTTGTATACTTAGTGATCAAATCAACCGATTTAGAGAACAATTTGATTTTCAAACAGTTAAAAGTTCTCAGAATTTGTAAAGATTGTCCGGCTTAAGGAATTACTTTCCGAACTATCTAATATTCTGCAATATCATCCGCATTTCTATCTCATCTTAAAAAATTAAAATGCGTAATGATTCAATTCACATGAGATAGTTGGTTTAAAAGTGCGAGCAATAAATCAAGCCTCGCAACGGCCCATGTGCTAAGCTGACGATTCCTTTGACAATGTACTTCACACCTCCTAAAACGTTGTTCGCTCAATCTTTTTAGTAATGCTTTCCATACGCGCTTTACAGGGATGACCAATAAACTTACATTATATTGACTTTATAAAAATTATTCAATTACTAATTCTGATTCGAGTTAATAATAACAGAAATAAACAATACGAAGTCTGACTATTTATCTTCATATTAACCAGTTAACTGCAATTGACGTATATAGTCTTCATGGAGAAGTGGTAGAATTTTGTTTATTGAGGAGTATATTTTCTATGTGTATGAATTCTTTACTATTTAGATTGCCATTTTGGAAGAAAAAAACAAGCAGTTTCTCAATTTTTAATATATTTAGAGTATTTTGAAGCTTTGCCTGTGTAAAATAAATAGTTGTGCGTGGCATTTTACATCAGAAAAAAATTTTACTTCTCACAGTTTAATGAGCTGGTTAACTGATTAAATAAGTATACTTGTTTAGTCACTTCTTAAATAACTAGGCTTTCATTTTGATTCCACATTCCATATTGTTGGCAAACTTAAATAAATGAGCTGAAATTAAAAGTATTGAAATTAGCTAATTAAATATAAATCTAGGATTTCAACATGCTAAAAACATAAAGTACCATAATTGATTTGAATTGGTAATTTTTTAACTTCCTGCAGGGCAAGTTATAGTAATCGCAAAAAAATCGAAAATGAAATGTTTTATATTTATATATCTTAACGTTTCAAAACCTTCTGAACATTTTGACATACCTTAGAAAAAATGGATGTATGTGTGTGTGTGCGTGTGTGTATGTGTGTGCGGATACCAATTTTCGGATGAAGCGATTTGAATAAATCAAAAAACATTCGGTTCGTATTAATAAGGAGACGTGCTGATTAGTTTTTGGCGAAGGCAGGTCTAGTCGTTCTGAAGTTACGGGGCAAAGAGTGCCAAAAACGGTAACTCAGTTTTTAAGAGAACCGAGCGGAATAATTCAAAAAACATTTTACTTGTATTAACAAGATAAAGAACTGATCAAATTTTCATGAAGGCAGGTCTAGCGGTTTCGGAGATCTAGTAAAAAAAGTAAAAAAAAAATGCCATTTGGCGGTCAAAAATGATCATTAATCTGAGACTTTACCTAGGTATAATGTTTTTAGACATATGCATCTCAAATTATCAGATATTTTATAGAGATTTTAACAATAAGTATAAATTTTGTTCACATTCCTATGAGTTTTGTGCCAATGTTTATCCGTCAGACGGCGACGCGGCGCTTACGCGCTTTGATATTTCGACTCTATGCAGTACGATTGCTTTGAAAAAAAGTTCAGAATTTCCAAAATATTTCAAAATAAATTTTCTCTCAAAAAAAGTAAATTTTTGTCAAAAGTTTATAGTTTCTCAAAAATCAAATTTTTTCAGAGTAAATTTTTTTCAGAAATGTTAATTTTAAAAAAAAAAAAAAATTTTTGGTACGGGAAGTTCTAGCAATTTGCCTTAAGGCACGATGCCATGCGCCCCACTAGTTTAATTATATTTCTTTTCTCAGCCCTCGGAGCTGGCGCATACGCCGATTGTGTTTTTAGACTCGATTCAATTCGGCGGAATCGTAGTTTACAGTGCGCGCGGCATCATCGCATCATTTGAGCTTTAGTTCCGTTTTATTTTATTTCTGGGAAATTTGATTTGTTTGTTTGTATTAAAACGGTAGTAGACCCGCGAGTTTTTCTTATGAAAAGCATACGGGAGCATTGCCGCTTCCCGGTATTCCGTTTCAAAATTCACTTTGTAACTTTGAAGCAATTAGGAAATCGATGAGACAAACTTTAACCGCGGAAAATATTAGGAAAAGAGCACATCCGGACCGTAGAATGACGCGATGATAGGCTTTGATGTTTCGATCATGATTACGGCCTGTCAAAATCCGAGGCTTATAGGATTATCCTATTTTTACAATATAAAGTAAACTAGTTACTTGCATTAGTAAAAAGAAACAATGTGTAAACTTGATTGAATTTGTTGTTTTTTTTTTATTTTTCAAACGATTGTTCTCATGTTAGAAGGAAATCAAACTTTCAAAATGAGAGAGTTGACGTTTATCAAATTTGTTTTAAAACTTTAACAAAAACTAGCATTTTTTACGTTTTGCAAGAGCACATATTAAACAAATATAGTTCCCAAATACGAAAAATTTGAAATTATTCTATCATTATCATGCACACCTAATCATGCACACCTAATCATGCACATATAAGTTAATATGGCACATAGTGTACTATATTTTATGCATAAAGCGTTTACAAAGACATTTTTTCAATTAATTCTATATAATACGCTTACAATATTGGTTTATTAGATATTCTTAAATTGCTTAAATAAATATAATATAATGTAAAGATGTAAATAAGTCGTAATGATACTTTAGAGAAAAGTTATATCAGTCGCAAGCTTTGCATGCGATTTCTTATTGCAAGTGAGGACCTCACATTTGAAGTGAATAATAGAGCTAAAAATATATTTGTACTATATTTGCAAACTTATAAAGTCATTGCAGACAAACAAAGTGTTATTATTGGAAACAATACGGCACCTCAGAACGTTAGTAAATCTTAATTTATTACGTACTTAATGGTTACAAGAAGCTATATTAATAAATTATCCTTAATGATCCGTAGAAGAATAATATCAGCAACCTGTCATATTGAGCTTAGAAGCTATAAAACACGAACATCAACGGTTGTCAGTGATGTAATAATAGAATGATGGTATTGAAACAATATAATTAATTTTGATGACTGAAATAAATCTAACCTTTTGTTCATTTCAGATTAATAATTCTTAAATATTTATTTAGAAGTAATTGTAGGTTTTGAAATTGAGAAACAATCATTACTTTTCACACATTGAAGCAACTGCGTTTAAATTATTCGCGACCATAAATCTTAGTTGTGCCATGGTGGATTTTTATTGCCCGGGAAGAAACTGAAATTATTTATCCGTTTTTCCGTTCTTGTCGGCACTTTTGCAGAACTTAGCTTAGCATTCCCCTTGATTCGGCTCGTTGCCGAAAACTGAATTCGCGCTTGACGCTCATTGACGCCTGGCGTTACTTCAAAGGAGGTCTGAAACAATTATAAATTGATATAACACACCAAAAAAGGATAACTGGAATACAAAAACTGTACTGAATTTTTGTCACCCATTCAATTTCTGCTCAACAGAATTGCAGAATATGAATTAAAGAAATTTGATGGCGTTGTTGAGATCAGGTGTCAGGTGTCCAAAGAATTATTTTAATCAGTGAGTTTTGCCAGAAGTTAAAATTAAGACAGAAGATAATGTATTAAAATAGCTGCAAAATTTAAAATATTTTAAACAAATATCATTGAAATATCTTTTATGTTTGATGATGATGGGCCAGGAGTAGCCACAATTACCTAATTACATTTTCTTTTATAAATGTTGAATTAACGGAACAAAAATATTCCAATTCATTATCTAACTTAACTATTTAACTCATTTATGTCATTCATTACTTTTGTAAACTTTGACCGAAAAGAAACATCAAAGAATTGGCAAAAAAATTGTGAATATGTCTGAATAATTGTGTTCTATTCATTTGAAAAGTGCATAAGGTGACTATAAAAATTATATTTTATTTAAAACTATTGTCATATAGTTCAAGGTGACTGCAGGGATTATTATTTATGACTTTATCAAAAGATACCAGCTAATTGTGAAATATTAAGCATTAATATATTTGTATTATTTCTTGCAACTTATTTTAGAATATTACAAAATAGATTTTTTTTATAGTTTGAAACTTTAAAAATAAGCAAGATTGAGGAAGGAAAAACCTGAAAAATTATTGTTTTGCGAGGGAAACTAAAGTAAGCATATTTATTTATCCGTCTATTTATAAGAAAATATAGAGTGGATGGTATTGATGCAAATATTTATACATTTCTCATGTATTTGAATCGCTTAGTAGTCCTTGAGGCGAGTATTTGATCCTTCCTTGGACATACCAATAACCAGAAATTATATTAAATCATTCAACCCAATGAATATAAGAATCGAGGGTTATACTGACTCAGAAAACTTATCAACTTGGGAATAAAATTAGTAAAATATTGCATTTAAGGTAAATTTCTAGTATGGAATAAAGCTATAGACTCTATAAAAGATTTTTTTAATTTTGAAATATAATGCTCGAAGAAATATGGATAAGCGATTTTGAAACTAGAAATGTAGCATTTTTGTGATTATTCTCATTTATATTGATAACACAACAATATAAATAAGACCTAGAAAAATTAGCAGTTATTAATCATTATTATTATCATACTCTGTTGTGATCCAGAAAAATCTATCTCCTGGATTTACTGTTGCTTTACAGGAGGTTGTCAATTAAATTTTAATCTCCCGTCATCTGAAATATTTCCCTGTGATGTTGTTTGGAGGCTGTTTACTGCTCAGGGAATGGTCGATGGTTTTTATGGGCACATATGTCAGTTTGGATTTAATGTTTGGATTTTTAAGAAGGTCGTGAACGGCGGCACACGCGTTTGTTCGCCCACCCACGCTAGACAATGTATCGCCACACGTACGGATCACCATTTTATAGGGCAATGCTCAAATAATAAATATTATAATTAATTATCTAAGACGTTAGGTGCAATGTAACAACGTACGCGATGCCATAAAGCTTTATTCAATTACTTTGTATGATGTACGTATTTACATATGCCAGAATTTGTTAAGCTCACCCAAATTACCTGAAACCTAGGTGTAAATAGGCAGTCTTAAAAGACTATGTAACATTTTGCCTTAATGGAAGTTGCATGAACTGTTTGATATGTGTATATAATAATGTCACTTCGGAAACACTCAGTATTCCCTAAGCTTTAGAGAGTTTTTCTAATTAAATCATTTTTTCTACTTCTCTAATATTTTCGGATGCTCACTTAGACAATCCTATTGCATGATTTCATTATGCAATGTTTCATTGAAATTGTCAGATAACTTTATAAATAATTGCGATAAAACTGCCCTTCCCAGCTTTCCTGAAAACTAATCATCGCTATTATTTGCTGATGTATGAGAAATGTGTAGTTTTTTCCAAAACCATTTCAAGATTTTTGGCGAAAACATGTACGAAAAAAAATGCAATCGTCTACTAAATTTTGCTTCATACCGCTGATCTTTTTTCGATCGGCCGGACCGTTTCTTTGAAATTTAATGTTAAAAATTTTATTCATCATAAAAATATGTAATTAATAATACTAATTAAAAGTGAGTTAATTATATGTTTCTCTAATATTACAACACACACTTTTAACACACTTTTAACACACTTTTAATATTAATAAAATAATTGGTGATCTATTTTGATTGGCACTTGATTGAGTTTTTTATTTATATTTTATATTATTTTAACTGATATATCTGCCACTAGAATACTTTGAACAACTAATATTTTTGTCTAATGAGGATTCTCCAGAAATTTATTCATAAAACTAAGTTGAATACAATAGGCATGTCAGACCTCCATCATTTTTGATCATTAAATGAGACCAAATGTATCCGAACGGAGTAACCAATTAATTACATTGATATTAAATATGAAAATATTTTATAATTATGTTAAGAACAGAGTCTACAAATATATCTAAGTGAAATTCATGAAAGCAAAATTCATAAATGCTAAATTAATTATGTTTGTAAAAAATAATGGATTTTTAATAAACTTTGGCCACATCAATTTACAAAAGTGATCAGTTTCTTTATGATCTCAATGGGGGCAAAAAATATATCTAACATACACACATTTTTAATCTATATTACAAAAGATTTAAAGAAGAAATTTAAATTAATTTTACTATTAATAATAAACTTCATGATGATTCTGAATATCTGAATACCCTTTATCTATTTTCTTTGTACAAATTGTGTCGATGTGTTCTATGTAAGTGGCATTGCCAAAATAGTTTGCAGAGCACTTGCATTAATATATTCGAATATAAATTTTATTATTTATATTGGATAAAGATATTTGACAAATTAGCGCTTTGATTTCATTATTGTAGCTAATAATGAAATATAATTCTCAGGCAAATAAAACCGCGATTAGGTTTGCGAAAAATCAGGCAAGCCATTAGAAAAGGTTAAATTATAAAGGTTAAAAACAAAAATTGGTTAAATTATATAAATTATTGAAATTTTATATATATTTTATATATAGAACATATAAGCATAGAATATACAAAACATATAGAACATTTAGAACATATATCGTCTGTGCAATATAATTAATATAATTATCTACTTATCTGTAGAAAATTTATTTACACAATTTTAAATGTGTGTTGAGAGATATTAATTGAAAATCTTAATGTTTAGATTTAATTAAAAGCGATAACTTCATTTTTGAAATAAACAGTTGAAAATTTTATCTAAATCTCTAAATCTCAATTTCGGTTGATTAAGTCAATTATTACACATTTAGAAAAGTTCATGCAACTTGCCTTAGGGCAAAAATTAAATTATATTTAATTTAGAAATTGGTAACACGAGATCTATTGTTACTCTCAAAGCACTCCTTTGATCTCTACAATATTTCTAGACTTGTTTATCACAGTCCGCAATCGGCTTTCTCAAAAGGACTATAAAAACGTATGCAAGTATTTTTACCAATGTATTTATATTTAGTGTATAAAATAGTATTGTGGTACTGAAATAAACATTGCGGATGTGGCATCTTTCACTTCCAAAGTGGCTTACTCGAAATCTTTCGGGTGCTTTTTGTCTTGGCTCGACATGGAGCGCGGATTGCCAACGCCATACGGTACTTGTCCCGGCAACAAACAGCTGAGCTTATATGCGGGAGGCTGATCAATGTTTATAATGAGAAATTCTATGTAGAATCTAGTATATTTTAATGTTCCATACTTCAATACTATCTATATTTGTTAAAACATATTTTGTTAATATATCTACCTCATGTTTAGCGATAGCAGTTACAGAAATTGTCTTGCAAAATTACTTCTCATTTTTAATTCAAATTTTTAGACCAAGCTGTTTACATTAAAACATGAGTATGTTATTATAATTATTTTGGAAAAAGAATATTCAAGAATCGATTGATCGATTTTTATTCTTGTCCTGGTCATAAAACCTTGCCATAAGTCCAATTAAAGTTAATTTGCATTCTGTTGATAGTTTCTTCAAGTACTATGTGCTGTAAAAACTGTAAATAGAACATTTTTGGTACTTTCACAATTGACATTGATTTATATGTTTAATTACAAAACCAAATTTCTATAGATTTTCTTTCTGTAAAACTATAGTATCAAACATTATCAAAATACATATTGTTTTAAATTGGCTTCATTTATTAATTTCCCGTAGGGTAGTTATAGTAGTGGGCCGAAAATCAGAAAATGATTTTTTTTACATTTATTGACGTTTTGAAGGTTTATGAACAATTTGGCATATGGATGGTGTGTGTGTGTTTCGTATGTCCGCATTTTTTCGGGCGCATCAGCCGATTTGAATGGTTTAAAAAAAACATTCGATTCCCATTGATAGGGAGATGTGCTGATTAGTTTTTGAAAAAGGCAGGCCCAGCAGTTACGGAGATACGGAGTAAAGAGTGCAGAAAATAAAAATCGAGTTTTTGAAAGAACCGAGTATCCGATTTGAATTATCTCCGATTAGTAATGATTGGAAGAAGTTGTTATTAGTTTTTGGCAAAGGTAGGCCCAGCCATTTCAAAGAGCTAAATGTGCAAAAACAGGCAGTTTTTGACAGAACTGAGCGTCCGATTTGAATGATTCAAAGAACTTGCTGCTTGTTTTAACAAAATAATTGCTTTTCAAACAAATTACTTTTTTCTTTTTTTTTTGTATATCGAAAATAATTTGGATTTTAATTTTAATTCTGACTAAAGTACTAAAACTTATATACTTTAAATAAATAGTTCTAACTTTACAATTCAGTTTATATAATTCTTATAAATATAGACAATGTTACAATATTTATAATAATCTATTTGAAAACATTCAATATTCCTCGAACAATTCGTTACGGTACGGGAAGTTCCAAATTTGCCTTAAGGCACAGATCCATACACTACCAGTTTTATATTTATTTTTTTCAATCTTCTAATTTAAGCCTCAACATATAACGTATTTTAGCATTCTATTATAGAAGTATTTGGTAACCGAGTAAATAAACTTAGTTAATAATTAATTATCATTTTTTTAATACGCAAAAATACCTTCTGATATTATATCTGATAAGAATTTAGACAGATAAGGAAGTTTAATTAAAAAAAAAGAATTCAAATATGAAACCTAAAATAATCAATGATCATCATTTGCACAACAAAAAATTATTAGCTAAGTCGTTTGCACAATTTTGCTTTAGAAAGTAATTTTTATTGTGAAACAGTTTTGAATAAACTGTATTTTAGCTATTCATCATTGTAAATATAATTATTTGCAAATAACAATGATATTAGATTAAAATGTTTAAATTCAAACTTGAGCATTTTAAACCTCTATTGAATTGAATAAGATAGAATAAATTGTGGTGTTTTATATATTATAGTGACCGACATTTTTTATATGAGGTATAATAATTTGAAAACATAAGATAAAAAGAGTTGCATCGTTTTTGAACAAATTAATTATTTTTATTTCATTTATATTCAGTTAATTTGATCACGAAAATAACGTTTTCGATAGTAAGTTTTGGCCACTTTTATCTACTGCTGAATGAATATACAATTTGACTATTATCATAGCTCGGCTACTAAAACATTAGCCAAATTCCACGGAACTATAATGCTATTAATTAATCGATACATTCTGCTTGCATTTTAATTTGCATTTACATAATATATGTTTGCTTATGTAAATTAATTCGATCCAATCGGACGGCAAATTTTGCATATTCGCAACTGATGTTAATTATAATTTTACATAAACGAGGTAATTATTAATATTATGCTATATTTCGTCATAATCCAATGTAGTTTGATCATATTATATTAATTTATGTGGATACTAGTTGAATTATGAAATTTTGCTTTGATTTAGGGAAAATTTGATTAAATACGCATTGCTGTCGAAACGTCAGTTGAATTAATTAAAGAAAACATTTTCAATAATCTTTAGAATGAAAAATTTTGTACAGACCATGATGACAGATTTTATAAAAAATTGAAAGTAAAATTATTTCAACGTAATACTTTTTTTATTAGTACGTTTTGTTAATATAAATTATCACGATAGCAAATAATTAAAAAAAATCATATTGAATATTTTACAATTTTAATCAATTTTAGTGGGTTATAACTTTTCAATCAGTTTAAAAAAATATCTCGAAAAATATTTTATTATTTTTCCTATTAATACGTATGTATTTCTAATACAACTGTAAGTAATTTTGAAAAATATTAATTTTTTTAATTCATATTTAACTATCCGTAGGGAATCGAAAATGAATTTTTTTATATATCTATACGTTGAATTGCAATTGCTTTGGAAAAAAGTTTGGAATATAAAAAAAACAAATTTTTTGAAAAGGTCAATTTTTTTTTTCAATTTCAAAATTTTCCAAGATCTAATTTTATCAAAGTTTTTAAAAAAGTTTGAATTTAAAAAAAAAAAAATAAGTTTTAGTACGAAAAGTTCCAGCAATTTGCCTTAAGATACGATGCCATGCAATCACTAGTTTTCTTACATTTTCAAATAATTCATCTGTGTTATAACTATTTTAGTATAATAGTAAGTCGGTAAACCCTCGCAACCCTCGGATGCAACTTGATGCGCTGCAAACGTTTCGTTTGTTTTTGTTTCCCTGATTCAGGGATTATTCGCTAAATCTAGCAACGCATTCATCAAGGCAGACAGAGGAGATTCTGGGTAAAACCGAGGGCTTTTGTGTAAAACTTTGCATATGGTTTGCATTTTAAAATAATGCTTCCGTTTAATGTACCATACGACTAACGAATACTGATAAAAGTAAAAAAGTCCTATAATTTCATATAATTGCTACTTCTTCGGCAATAGTTTATATTTTAGTAGTAGTACATATATTGATCTAATTGATATATTGATTTAATATTTTTCACATTTCAAATTATAGTTTACAGTTATTTATTGTTATTAGGAGGCGTCCATTAATCACGTGAGCCAGTTTTTAAGGATTTTTGGAACCTTCCTCCTCCTTGGAGATACACGGTGATATTCAAAATCACCCCCTTCCCCCACCAAACATCACGTGTATTTTTAGTTACGTGATAAAACTGTAAAATTTTTTTTTTTTTTTTTAAATGTTTGATTTTTTTTTAAAAAAAATCAGCTAAAAATAAATACACGTGATATCTTACTATACCCCTCTCTCCCCCGGCGATATTTCGTGATTTTTTGTCAAACACTCCCTTCCCCTAAAAACCTGATTAATGGACACTCCCCTTATATAAATTTAATCCACTTTTAATTTTTAATTATTATTGATTATTGATCTGTAACTAAGATGTCATGCAGAATTTCACACGTATTAAATAATAGTTTGTTTACATTGAACCCATCTTTGTCATTTCCTCCAACACGATCTTAATGAGAAGAAAGTGTTTTCATATGATTTTGTTTAGACTAGTTTCATTTCATGTACAAGGTGTAATTAAATACAATATTTATGATCTGAGAATTCATTCACTCTCAATAACACTCCTTTGGTTCTTATATTCTAAGGTCTGGGTCTCCATTTTATCGTACGAATGTCAACTATGTCAATAAATTCGTCCAATTGCATGAAGATACTTAAGATTTTAAGATCATTGTTTATATAGGAACTTAGTTAGTTTATTTACTAATTACTTTGCTTAATTATTTTTCTTATTTTTATCCTTTGCTTATTTCTATTTTTTTACATACCTACACGAAACAGCGATTGTTGAGTACACTTAGATTGAGCTATATTCAAAATAAATAATTAATTAGCTGTATTTAATCTAGTTTCATCAATACTATATCAATAGTATGTAGATATCTAATATTGAAGTATCTAATCTAAATACAATATGACAATGGCGTGTACCTGTAATCAAAATTGATAGAGAAAAAACTACAGTATGAAATAAAATTTAAAATATACTATCAAATATAAAGTATAAGTGTAATATCCAACAACTAAAGTTTTTGCTTAAAAAACAATAAATTAAGCAATAATAAAGATCCATTGTCTCAATTATTTTGTGTCTAATCGATCCACTTCTTGGCAGACAGGCTATTTTAATTACAATTATTAGCGAATGAGGTATATAAAAAACCCTAATAATAGTCTTAACATAATGATCACTTCTATGTGTCTAATTACTTTTAGCAAGCTGATCAATATTATTACTTTTGTCAAAAATATAAATTACTACTTTACTGTATCCATCAATCAATCTAGGTAAAAATCTACGTAAAAAATCTAAATCCGCTTCATCATACATACTTCTCTGAACCTTTCACAACCACTCGAAGACCACCGGCGTGCAAACGAAAAACACTTCTGCCATCCCGAAGAAAACATCCATCTGAAAGGATACTGTAATAGCTAATAAATTTAGTTTCTAATTACGTTGTAATATAAACGTCCACGATCAACAAATTGTACCATGTTAAAACACTTTTTCATTAAATAAAAGCGATGCGTGTGATCAGAAATTTTTTGTTTGCTCCACGAGTTTGATGTATTGATAAACAAATCTCTGGGATGCTGCGGAGAATTTTCGTGTGAATTTCATTCTATATTGTATGGATACTAATTGACAGCAAGTCATGGGCTTTGGGGGAATCATTGTTTGGTATCATAAAAGGATGGGTCGTGCTAAATGTTTAGCACAAATTATTAATGATTAACTAGTGGGGCGCATGGCATCGTGCCTTAAGGCAAATTTCTGGAACTTTCCGTACCAAAAAATTTTTTTTTTTAAAGATTAACATTTTTGAAAAAAAAATACTTTGAAAAATGAGATTTTTGAGAAACTATAAAATTTATAGTTTCAAAAATTTACTTTTTTTTGAAAAAAAGACTTTGAAGAAAAGTGTATTTTGAAATATTTTGGAAATTCTGCATAGAGACGAAATATCGAAGCGCCGCGCCGCCGTCTAACGGATAAGCATTGGTACGTAACCCATAGGAATGTAAACAAAATTTATACTTAATGTTGAAATCTCTATAAAATATTATTTTTTACTTTTTTTTACTAGATCTCCGAAACCGTCAGACCTGCCTTCATGAAAATCAGTTTTTGCCCCAGATCAGTTCTTCCTCTTGTTAATACAAGTAAAATGTTTTTTGAATTATTCAAATCGGACGCTCCGTTCTCTTAAAAACGGAAAATTTTTGGCACTTTTTGCCCCATATCTTCGGAACGGCTAAACCTGCCTTCGTCTGAAACTAATCAGCACGTCTCTTTATCAATATGAATCGAACGTTTTTTGAATTATTCAAATCACTTCATTCGTGTTCCCGAAATCGTTGACGAAAATTTGTATCCGAACACACGCACACACACGCACACACACACATACATCAATTTTTTTTAAGGTATGCTAAAATATTCAGGAACCTCTGAAATGTAAAAATATATAAACATTTTCACTTACGATTTTTTGCGATTACTATAACTTACCCTACGGGAAGTTAATAGAATATTAATCACATAATATGATTCAAGGAAAGGAAAGGAAAATAATGGGTATGAAAGTCTATCATATGCATACTGTCTGTTATGAAACATTAAAATCTTCCAAACGAAAAAAATCTTGATAAACTTTTAAAAAAATTGTTTGTTTTTGTTATTAACTTTCTGAATGAGAAATTTGTTTGTGCTTGAAAATCCGACCTGTTAGTTTTGGGATTTCTGGACGTTTCAAGTCATTCTGAATGGTTGACCTAAAATTGGATAGAGTATGAGTGTTTTTGAGCCAATTTTTGACTTTTTGCCGCCAGTTTTCTAAAAAACGACCGATTTAAAACATTTAAAAATCATTTTATGTAACTCGTTAAGGACTCGCATTTATTTGTTTTTTGCGACGATCGATCGAACCGTTTCTTTATAATTAACATGAAGTTCAAAAAATTTGGTTTACGTTTCAGCCAAAAATCCTGAACCGACTTTAAAAGTTTAAAAGATATTAGTTGGGAGTTTCAGTGATTAATTATTATTGGTAAGGATCGTTCTGGCCGTTACTTCGTAATTAATTGATAAATTAATTAAATTAAGATTTTTACGAAACTTGTATGAAGAAAGAGTCATGGTCTGAGGGGGCGTCCATTAATGAGGGAGATTTTTAGGGGGAGGGGAGCTTTGACTTAAAATCACGAATTATCACGTGGAGGAGGGGGTGGACCTAGTAAGATATCATACACTTTTAGTGAACCTAGTAGTCAAAAATCATACATTTTTAGAATTTTTTCGCAACAAAAAATACACGTGTGTTTGTTGGGGGAGGGGGGCTAATTTTGAATATCACCACGTATCACCAAGGGAGAGAGGGGTCCTAAAATCGATCACGTGATTAATGGACGCCCGCTTAACGAACATCGTATTATTATAGGCCAATGAAAAGCAATTTATTCATAAAAATTCATTAATATTTAGAATGTTGGGCGTCAACATTTCAAAATTGGTTGGTCGGAATTTTAATAGTTGGTAAATATAAATTCTTATTGAATTCAATCAATTCTTATTGATTCAAATTAAGTCGATTCTTTACAATCATCATTTATATTTCCATCATTATTCATATTTTTAAATACATTTTGAGAAGAATATATTTAGATGTAAGTCTCTTTTTACTAATCGTCCATTTAGTACCCTCATTTAGTAATTCGTCGAAGAAATGTTCATCTGAAACCCGAAACGTTTCACTAATGGAATCAGTCCTGGTTCATCGCTGAGGTTTTCAGCTTTGGATTTCTATGATTTCATTAGCCGTGTAAATGAGATTGAAACTAATCATAGCCATGGGATATATGTTTGTTTATTGTAATGGAGTCAGACAGACAGGTTGTTAAGGAAAGAGTTGTACAATATGTGAAAAGATGAATAGGATGTTCCTGTAATAGATTTATAATTAGCTTGATCGGGTTAAATTGGGCATAGGCGTTCAAATTTTTTGACACTAGCTATCTTTTATTCAATGTTGTTCTGCTACACGGCATTGGGCCTATTGGTAACTGATTTTTTTTTTATAAAATATGTAGGACTTTTTATAGAATATGTAGGACTAACATTTTGCACAAAAACGTACAAAAATTACATTCATAATAGTTATAATGGTAATAATAATAGTTGTTTCTCAAATTTCAAATAGTTTACTCAAATTAATTTGTAGATACCATTTGCTAATTTGTTATTTCATTTCTTACAAATCTTCACGAAGAGTGTTTGCTTACATATATTGTAATACACTTGAATTGTTGCAAAAACGTATCGTCATATATTATTATAAATCTAAATTTATATAATATTAATAAAATTTAAATAGTTTATTCTAATAGCTTAATTGTTAGATTGTAATTGAAACTAGTTCAGCATTTGTATAAAATAAAATTAAACAATATTATAAATGAATTACATTCAAACCATTGACTCATACACTCTGTAAATGCAAATTTTTCTTTTGCTTTTGAAAACGCGAAAGTTTTTGCATAAAAATATAATAATAAAGATCATCCAGTTCAATGATTAGTTTTGCAAATTATTTAATTAAAAAAATCCAATCATATTATATAGAGACGTGTCATTTCTTTGCAATTAGTAGTTAAAATTATTTGTGTAACCATTTTAAAATTCAGAAATATTTCAATTATTGATGATTGAATTAATTAGTTTCATATATTTAAGTTCTCTTAGTACATTTTATTAGCAATCAAAAGTGTCTTCATTTATAAATTACCCCTTCAAAAAGAAGGTATTCCTTCGAGCTTTTCTTGGAACTTCCTCAAATATTTCAAATGATAATTTGGAAGAAAGTTTTTCAATATTTTTTTATAAATTTAAGTAAAAGCAAACAAAAGATTCGAATGTAATGTGATATTGTATGTGTGTGTGTCCATGTATGTGTTGCATAAGGCAGGCCATTAGCACAGAAAGTCTTGTGTGGCGCGGAGTGACAGCTCGTGCCTCGTCATCAGGAATGTCGGAAAACTGACTGACAACCCATGAAGAAATAGAGAGGTAGCTGAAAAGACAATTGCTTTACTGGCATACTTTCAGATAATTATTATTCGCAATGTGAGAATTGATATAGACTTCCAAATCTTGCAATAAAAACAATATTTGTGTCATTTCTATGGGTTTCGTATTAAGATTTATAATGTTTGAAGGCTTGAAATCGTTAACATAGTTGAAACAAAATGTTCTCGACATGTTCGACAGAATCGTTCAACCGACTTGAGTTGATTGTAAATTTTTTTCCAAAAATTTCAAAAATTTTCAAAATAGTAAATTTTTCTCAAAGATTTCAAAGACAGACTGTAGGTATTCAGTCATTTATGGTGATTCTTATTCCAAAAATTATAGGCATAAATTGGTTCATAAAAATTATATAAATTTATAGATTTTTATAGATAGAAGTATTTATTAAGAATTTTTGTATTATCGTCATAATTTCAGATGATCACCCTTTACAAATTGTGATTTTATTTTCAAATTTACATTTTAAGATTTTCTTTGCGCATGTGTATTTATATGTTACATTTTACAATTTACAATTTATATGTTACATACGTTTTGGTTTGTATGAAGGGTAGAGTAACCGATTTCAATGATTCAAATAAAAGTAAAAATTAATTTATCTTAGAAAACATAGCTCCTAAAATTCTGATAAGATATGGACAAAACCCTGGCTTCTGCTTTAAATTGTCAGACTTTAACAACATTATTTTTTTTTTTTGATATTGCGTAATTTTTATATCAGCTATCTTTCTACTGATGGTCTGTGTGTGTCGACTGTCGATGCAAAATGTTCAACACGTATTCGAACAACGGAACACCCCCGTCGTTACCAAAATATGTGACCAGAAATAAAGTAAAAAATATGACAAATGTCTTCTTCCACAGATTGAAAGCAAAGGGTTCTATAGATACTTTTCGACTCTCTCTTGGAAATTTGCTCTAGAAAAGCGCATTTGCAGATATAGTCGTTATAATGTAGTCATAAGTCAATCCGCGATCAATAATAATAGAGATTATTAAACTGTTCCACACTGTATTTAATACTTGGTTGCATTACAATATTTGATTCTGAAATAGCAAAGCAGAATGCATATTTAACAAAAAAAGTCCTCTTATAGCTTGTTTCTTACAATAGTTTATTTTGTACTATAAGCCATATATTGCAATTATTTTTATGAGGCTGAGGCTGTTAATTTTAATCCATATAATTGCAATGATTTCATCTTTTCTTCATTATTATTCGTATTGCATTTTTTTCCCATTATTATTTACAATTAACTTCGTTTTACATAAATCTCTGTTTTTCCGAAAAAACGATCAACTGCAAGCAGGCAATGTACATAATATTCATTATAATTTACGAATAATTTTATTTTGAAGATAAATTATAATATATTTTTAATATCCATATGCAGATGCTAAATCCAGAAAATATCAGCAAATATTAGTACAGTAAAATAATAAATAATTAAACAGGAATGATTTCATCTTTTCTTCATTATTATTCGTATTGCATTTTTTTCCCATTATTATTTACAATTAACTTCGTTTTACATAAATTAATAATATTTCATTTCTCCTTCATTCAGTTATTTTGAATAATTGTTCTATAAAGTGTAGAAAAGCGTGAGAAAATGAAAATAACTAAACATATTTAAAAATTTAATTTAAACGCGTAAACATTGTAGTATTTATTTTAATAACTCAATTTAAGACTATTTAAAAGACTATTTTAACTGTTACTGAAGGAATTGTAGTTTACTGCGTCTAGTTTCTTAGAAATATTACTTAAGATATAATTATGCCATCGTTATTTTAGATACTTAAACTGGATCGAAGTTTGAAGGACAGTCTATTTTATATTTGTTTTTATATCGAATTCTATATAAACAACTTACTTAAGCCAGTCCATGATGATTAAAGAATTTTCTTCCTGGAATTTTTATTCAGTAATATTGTGATTGCTCAATAATCTAAAACTAAAGTATTAATTTTCATTGTTAAATAATGTAATATCTAATATTACTACATATAATTTTGTTTCAATTTAATTCAATTATATTTTCAATAGTTTGCAATGCAATTAATTATTAAATGCAATATTTAATATGAATTTTGAGTTTGTAGATATTTAAATATGTTTCTCTTCGTTCTTGTATAATAGGTACCAATATGAATTTGGTTCTCAAATTTTGTGATTTCTATAAGTTAACCTATAGTTAATTACTGTCAAATCCTAGAGTAGGGTGCAGCAAAAGAGTCACAAAATTCTGTTCTGCAAACTATATTTTTGACTCATTTTCTGAGAAAAGTCCTACATCTCATGTCAAGATTAGGAACTATGAGCAACATTTTAGAAATCAAATCCTTTCTTGTAAACTAATACTTATTACATGTCATCGGTCAGCCACGAGCAAAATATTTATAATAACAGAATTTCTTAAAACAGCTGTTTGCAGCAGAAAATTCTTTTTCTTTGAAATTCTATTTACTTTGTAACATCTTAGCATGTGGAAGAAAGCAACTTTGTGGAGCCTCGAGCGAGCACATCTCTCGGACTTACATAATAAAATTGTGTGTTGTTTTAGCTGCGTTTTAAGACCTACTATTACGTGTTATGGGGTGCCGTGTGATGCTTCTTGACAATAATGCTCACCGAAGAAAAAAACATTCCTTTAAACTTACTTTTATCTTTCAATTCTTCCTCAACGACAATTAGATTAGAAAAGAAATTCAAAATAGAGATTTGGTGCATTTGGAAATAGAATAGTATTTAAGTAATTTGAAGACAATTTTGAATTTTTTCTTGATTGAGATAAGTATATTCTCTATTTCCCCATAGCGTTTTAAATAAAAATTAATTTAATTATATTCAGCGGGGAAAATATTTTTGTTGTTCAGAGAATTTCAAATAAAAATGAATTAATATTATATAATTTGAAGTCGTTTGTATAAAAATAGTATCAAAATATCATTCATAATTTATCATTTATCATCTAAATTTGTAGATTTTTGAAGCCGTCTTATGTTATTCGCAGTATGACTAAAAGCAGTAAATTTTAATTGTATTTACAAAATAGCTAAACTAATTCAACTCTAAAAATGAAAAAATATTCAAATAGATGCAAAAATTAAAAGATTTGTAAGCGATTTGAACTCTACAATGATTTTTCTGCATGAATAATTACTCTATTCCTGATTAGTACATTTTTCAAGAAGCGTATAAACGAAAAAATGAAAAGGTAAACTTTCTTTCTTTTTGTTAGCCGATATTTTAGCTAAGATGTACATTTTCAAGTCAATTATTGACATCTCTGTCTTCCGATGTTATAATTAAGAAAAATCGATCAACTACAAGCAGACAACTTTGTTACATATAGGTACATAAGATTCATCATATTTTACAAATAATTTTATATTTTTATTTTATTTTGAAGATTGATTGAGTGAATAAAGTACATAACTAAATGAATAATAATATATTTTTAATATCCACATGCAGATGCTATTAAAAGCCAGAAAATATCAGAAAAAATTAGTAAAGTAAAATAATAAATAATTAAACAAAAATGATGACAATAAAACTACGAATAGTAATTAAAGAAAAATTATTGATTTTGATAATTCAATTTTGCTTATTTAAAACATTTTTTTTATATTTTTGAAATAGTTTAATTTTTCTTTATATTACCGTCACAATATAGAATAGCTTTGTTAGCTCAATAACTAAAATATTTTTAATATAAAAATGTGTTATGATGAAATACTTTTACACCAATTTACATAGAGCTTTTTTTATGTTACTAATCAGTCATAGTTAATTTTTCCTATAGTCTAGAAACTCGATTCTTATTAGATTTATTTTTATCCCTTAAATACAAAAATTCTTGGCTGTTCAAAATGACTAGTATGATGATGTTATGCTGTAACTTGACCTTATCATAAGAAAATGTTTTCTTATTAACACCCACCTGGAATAATGACGCAGGTGCTGCTATAGTCCTATCCCGACAATTATTTCACTTATGTGATTCATATAAATGGTAATTCTTATATCAAGTTTGGAAAATATTATATATATACAAAATATATTCCAAACAAACAGCTCCATCAACATTCGACGGAAGTTTCTTGAAACCGTTTTTTTTCGATGCTGACGAAGATGTATCATGCGTGTTGCAAATATTCTTTAAAACAGAATTTCAGAATTTTCTCAGAAGCATAAAATTCTCAACTGTTGGCACATTCGGACGTATCACATAATTCAATTTTCCAACATCAAAGAATCTCCTAAAATTTGTCTTCACATCTATATCTACGGCACGCGCTTCGACGTCGTCCTCGTTGACGGGCGAATGGCCAGATATATCGGAGGCAGATGTTAAATTAATCAACCGCTGAAAACACCATCGGCATCAGCCTCCGACATGATCAATGACTGACTAATTAGTTAGAGATTGATCTATCGAAAAGGGATAGAGAAGCGATAATAAGGAAATGGGCTACCGGAAAATGTTTGATGTGAGAAAACAGATAATCATTATTTTCTTACGTAACTAATTCTTAGAAGAATTTTAATTGTAACATAGGAATTATTCGAAAGCACTTTCTTATGTTTATTTCATAAACCATTAATGCATTAATCACGTGAGCAAGTTTTTAAGGATTTTTGGACCTCCCCCTCCCCCTTGGTGATCCATGGTGATATTCAAAATTACCCCCTTTCCCCCACCAAACATCACGTGTATTTTTATTTAAAAATTGTACCCATAATTTGTGATTTTTTTTGAAAGTGTTTAAACTTTTTTTTAAAAAATTAGTTAAAAAATAAATACACGTGATATCTTACTATACCCCTCTCTCCCCCACGTGACATTTCGTGATTTTTTGTCAACCCCCTCTCCCCCTAAAAACCTCACGTGATTAATGGACGCCCCCTTGCTTTGCTGCATATTTAAACAATATATATTATAAAGTTCACATACTTTTTAAATCATGATAGTTATTTTTAATGATAGCCCAATTTTAAATTACTTAAAAAATGTAATAAATAAAAATTCATGCATTATATGCAGACCTCTGATGTATTATGCACCCATGTCATTTGAAGGCATTATTGCATACCTCGGTGCTCGAACGCTTTCCCCAAAACTGCCCCAAACGATTCTATCACATTCAGTGTTAATGACATATAGATTCATTTTATGATACCTGCTCATCTATGTTATATTTTAAGTTAGCAATTTTAGATTTAGATCTTCTTTGAGCACAATATTTGAGTACAATATCAATAATGGCAAAAACTAGTTTAAAAACAAATACAAAATTGGAAAT
This sequence comes from Ctenocephalides felis, assembly GCF_003426905.1. Classification (NCBI taxonomy): domain Eukaryota; kingdom Metazoa; phylum Arthropoda; class Insecta; order Siphonaptera; family Pulicidae; genus Ctenocephalides; species Ctenocephalides felis. The sequence continues at coordinate 40,826,673 of NW_020539725.1, read as the reverse complement.
ATTGCAAAATATTTGTGTTTGCCATAATATCATTTATATCGATCTTAGCATACATACTATTCGCAAAAATATTATTAGATGGATTAATTGATCGTTATAAAAACTCAAGAAGCAAGTACATTAGATCGTATGTATCACTTTCAATACCCATTTTAATAACCACAATTTGCAACATTTGTTTTCTGTTATCAATTCCACTGATTCTGATAATAAAAAGATAAGATATTAAAATAAGGTATTACATAAATTCAAAAATTTAAAATTAGATAAAATTAATTTATTAGATATTAAAAATTGTGTGTTTTGGTTAAAGACCGTTCTGTGCTAATTCCTAATTTACATCAGTAGGTTCAAGCTTAGCAATATTAGATAAATTTAATATTATAGTATTGTTAAGGATTCTTTTGAAATGTTTTTATTATCATTTTTGTTAAGAATTCCGTTTAATTATTTATATAATTACAATATTATTTACTTTCTGTACGCACCGGATATTAGTGCATATTAAGTATTCTTTCTAAAATAGTCTGAGTAAATTCAAATCTTTCAGTTCTATTATTATTATAAATCCCTTTCAATTCATAGGGATACTGATTATTGCATCAAATTTTATCTCGGTTATAAATCCGTTTACCTTTCCAAAGAAATGGACTAAGTTTATTGATACCATTCGTATTAAACAGATTATAGAAATTTTCCTAATTTTATAGTTGTATTAGTATGTTTGTTAACTCTCCCTTCATGACAGTTTTAATAATTTTTATTTTATATTTTTAAGTTTATAAATTTAGTATTCGAGACTAAACACATATTAAGAAATTTAGCTTGCATAAGTTACTGAGCCATTTAATAAAATTTTTCTATTTTTATGTCTATTGTCGTTTTTCATTCTTCAAATAATTATAGTGTATACAAATATTTAAAAGTGCAGTAATTAATTTTTCTATAAAGTGATAATGGCAAAGACAGCATTAAAGTGTAATTCAAGGCCTTAACAAGTGTTACGGACGAATTTTTTCTTACGAATTATTATAAATATCACCAACAAAATTTCTAAATTATCGGAGATGGTTCATGACACCTTGCTTATGTAATGCGTCAACATTATCTATGATATAGTATTCAAAGGCATATTTTTTACAAATAAAAATGTTGGTGACTTAATTATGCCCTCTATTTTAAACTCTGAAATTATTCCAATTAAGATCTCTTCTAAAACATATTTATCTGTTATGAGAGAGTACAGGTCGTCTGTAGATATCCTTTGCTCTTGTTTAGTTGATTGAAAATTGCATTGTTAAATTTGCTCCGGCACTCCGCCGCCGCCTTTTCGCCCTCGCATCGCTTTCCGATAACAACGGATCGGCAGCACCCACCTCCCCGAGCCGCAACGAATTGATAATTACGCGCTTGAATCATATCTCTTGTATACAGCGATAAACGCATTGAAGGTCAAAAGTAGGTCTTATAAGACAACTACATATTGGCCCTACTATTTTATGGTCTGTTATAAATTTCTCTTCACTAACCGTATAAAACCGTTTCAATATTCAACAAAATTCTTACGAATTCACTTTCTATTAATTCTCTACTACTTTTCCTTTCCAGCAAAATATTAAATATGCATCTTTTCTATCCTCTTCATCTTTACCTTACTTCTGTAATATATTTATATTAAAGAATTTTAGTAAATTCGAATCAAGTTTGTTTGCCAAAAATTCTGCATAACCACCTCTCTATTTGTTTTTATTTATTTATTTATTTATTTCTTATAACCAATCTGAACCTGGGTTTCATGAGGTTATTTGCTGATGGGTACAGGGCTTTTAGAAATTACCCCAGTGAATTTTTATTACATAAATATATTGATTGTTAATTTATTAAATCTTGTGGCCACTTTCTTTTTAATCTTCTCATAGGTACTTGTTTTAGCAGGTTCTCTATTTGTTAAATACTAAATTTATCATGATTTGCAACACTTTTCTTCTAAATTTATTTGTTTTATTATATCTAGTAGTTATAGAACATACATATCATATATTTGTGATATTTCAATTCAATTCTAAAATGATTAAATGAAGTATTCTACATTCTTTAATTAAGTACTCTGTTTAATATATGTTAGGTTAAAGCTATAATAATAAGCTATAATAATAAATTTTTGGCTTTTGTCAAGCTTTTTCATAACAAGTAATTAAAGTAGTTTCATAGTATAGAACTTAGCAGGTGCAAAAAATAGAATGAGCTAACTATTAACTCCTTAAAAATTTAATCAAATTCTAAATTTATATCTGTAATAATAGTAAATATAACAAGAATATTAATAAGAAAAAAATGGTTATACAAATGTCTAAAACGCCAGACTATATAATTAAATGTTTGGTAAAATTCAGCAATATCCATAAAAAACAATTCTTTTGAATTTACCTAATGCTGCATGAAATTCATCCGTATCTAGGAAAATAATATATATTTTTTTGCATTTTTTATTTTCCGAACAGTACAAGCAAAGTAAGTGATACAAATTTTATAAACTTAATTCATAATTAACTTCTCGTAGGATAAGTTATTGTAATGGTCCGAAAATCGAAATTGAAAATTTTTACATTTCTCGACGTTTTGAAGGTTTTTGAACATTTTGGCATACCTCAGAAAAAATAGATGTGTGTGTGTATATGTGTGTGTATGTATGTATGTATGGATACAAATTTCCAGTCACGTTTTAGGGCGTACGGATCAACCGATTTGAATGGTTCAAAAAACATTCGATTCCTATTGATAGGGAAAAGAGCTGATTAGTTTTTGGCAAAGACAGGTCCAGCCGTTTCGGAGTTACGGAGCAAAGAGTGCAGAAAATAGAAATCGTGTTTTTGAGAGAACAAAGCATCCGATTTGAATGATCTAAAAAACATTCAATTAGTAATGATTGGGAGAAGTGGTTATTAGTTTTTGACAAAGGCAGGCCTAACCGTTTTGGAGATACAGAGCTAAATGTGCAAAAAATGGCAGTTTTTGAGAGAACTAAGCGTCCGATTTGAATGATTCAAAGAATTTTCTACTTGTTTTAACAAAATAATTGATTTTGGAAAAAAAAATTGTTTCAAAATTTTTTTTTCAAATTTTTTTTTCTATATCGAAAATAATTCAGATTTTAATCGTAATTCTGACTAAAGTTCTAGTGTACTTTAAACAAATATGTTTAACTTTGCAATTCAGTTTATATAATTCTTATAAATATTAGACAATGTTATAATATTTATAATAATCTATTTGAAAACATTCAATATTTCTTGAACATTTTGTTACGGTACGGGAAGTTTCAGCAATTTGCCTTAAGGCGCGATGCCATACACCCCACTAGTTTAATTTATATATCAATAGACCCAAAAAATTAAAAACGAACAAACAACGAAAAATTAAAAAAATAATTATATAAAAAGTATTTTTTTTAAATAGTTTTCTAGTAAATGTATTTTTCATAATTATATTAACTATTTATTAAATTCCAAAATTTCTTCAATTTTGTGGGAAATCCTCGATCCCAAAGGCTTAGTTCCGTTGAACGCACCTTGGCCGCCCAGTGCGTTCATCCCTTTTGCAAACAGAACAAAGCGACCGCAAGCTTGTGGCGTCCCATTGTAAAGTTTGTTCACGCTTAGCAGATCTAATAACTGTATGGATTTTGACGCTTGCGCAATTGCCATATAATGTACAGACGAAATTGGCATCCGATTCTATTGTAGGCCGAGGGGATACTGGAAACATGCAGATAACTTTTCTATAAATAACCTATTCTTAATCTAATTTCTAAGTGTCGTAATGATGCTAATTAAACAGAAATTGTAAAGCAACATCAAGTAACAGTTCACAACATGCTTATTTATATTGTTACCTTTTAAATTAATCAAGCAATTGTTTGCACAGCGAGATCTTTTTTATTTATATATGTATTGGCCATTTAAAAATTTAGATCAAAAATACGTTTCCAATTAAAACTAGTCCATTTCAGCACTGCGGTGTTACAAGGCAATACGAAATCTGTCACACATTTTTTTCCTGAATCAAGTTGGAGTTTAACACAACTCACGGACCTACCAATTACATCAGCCACATTTCACAAATGAAATTATTTTGATTATTGTTTTGATACATGATGTCTTAGCATACAGACCCTAATAAGACAAGAAATTTTCCTATGTCTTGTGTATTATTATTTTGTCTTCTTATCAGGTAATATCCATTCTTAAACTAGTGGGGCGCATGGCATCGTGCCTTAAGGCAAATTGCTGGAACTTCCCGTAAAAAATTATTTTTTTTTGAAAAGATTAACATTTTTTAAAAAATTTACTCTAAAAAAAATAGATTTTTGAGGAACTATAATAAATTTTTGACAAAAACTTACTTTTGTTGAAAAATTTATTTTGAAATATTTTGGAAATTCTGAACTTTTTTTCAAAGCAATCGTACTGCTTTAAGCATAGAGACTAAATATCGAAGCGCGTAAGCGCCGCGTCGCTGTCTAACGCATAAGCATTGGTACGGAACCCATAGGAATGTTAACCAAAATGTATACTCATTGTAAAATTCTCTATAAAATATCCTGATAATTTGATGTGCATATGTTCTAATGTCTATGATTATTGTTGACCGCCAATGTTATTTTTTTTTTTTTACTTTTTTTACTAGATCTCTGAAACCGCTAGACCTAATTTCATAAAAATTTCATCAAATCTTCATCTTGATAATGCAATAAAATGTTTTTGAATTATTCAAATTGCTTCATCCCGATTCCCGAAATCGTCGACGAAAATTTTATCTGAACACACACAAATGCACGCACACACACACAT
>NW_020539725.1:40808545-40821723 GCF_003426905.1 Ctenocephalides felis | reverse complement strand
TTTTTTTTTTTTTTTTTTTTTTTTTTTAATTATATATTTATTAATCAATCAATAATACAATTATTTCAATACATTGTAATTTTAAAACTATAATCAACATAATCTGAATTGCTTAAAGCAAAATTTTAATTTATTTAAAAACAAAATATATATTTATTACTGCCAAACTCCTTCCTAGTCATCCTTTTTCTTCTAATTTCGTTCAGAAAATCGTATAGTGATTTATTTTTTCTCCAAATTATACCATACTGTGGCAGAAAAACAAACCACAGTAAGGCTCTTTGCTTTTCACTATTTTTTAGTTTGATTTCAAAAATATTTTTAATGTCCATTTTTTCTAAGTCTATACCACAAGTTGTTTTGATTTTTTCCGTGGTCCATTTCCAAATTGTTGCAGCCATTCCACATTCTTGTATTTTATGTTGAATTGAATCATTTTTTGGCAAAAATTGCATTTGTTATCAGTTGTTATCTTATGTCTTAATAAGCGGTCTTTTGTTGCAATTTTTTCATTTAATACAAGATATGTTTTGGATCGCCATAAAGTAGGAATATATTTATTAGATATATTTTTCCAAATTATATTCCAATTCAGATCTGGGTATTTCCCTTCAATTGGATTTATAATTATAATTTTATTCAATTCAGAATAAATATGTTTTGTTGTGATATTTATATCATTATATTTTATCACCAACTTTATAATTTCTCTGTATACTGTGGGAATTTGAATTATGTGATCTTTGATTGTTCATTTTTAATATATAATTCAATATTAAATTTTTGTTTTCGCAATTTTCTCCATTTATGATTTTTATAAAGTTCCTGGTGATAAGTGCATCTGCTTTGTTCTCTACATTAATGAGGTTTAATCCACCTTCTTCATACTTTTTTTCCATTTGTTTTCTTTGAATTTTATATAAATGGTTTTGCCATATAAATTCATTTACTATATTCTGAATTTCTTTAATTATAATCTTTGGAGCAGTTAAGATTTGCGCAATATACCACAATTTTGATAATGCATATATATTCACAAATCTTACTCTCTGAATCAGATTGAAGTTTCTACTTTTTCCGTTATATAATATATTTCTGACACTATTTTTTACTTTATTCCAGTTTTCCATGGTTGTATCTTCCAAATTCCTTCTAAATGTTAATCCTAAAACCTTAATTCTATCAGTTATTTCTATGTTTGTATTTATTTGCCTGCTTTTCCAATTTCCTACTTCTAAAATTTTAGTTTTGGATTCATTTATGGTGAGATTTGAAGCTTTTTTATAGTGTTCTAAAATATGTTTAATCATTTCCAGTTCATTTATATTTCTCATAATTATAGTCACGTCATCAGCATATGCAAAATATGATTTGTTCTATTTAATGTTTTGTGAAAAGTCCTAATTAGCGGTTCTAAAACAATACTAAATAGCAACATTGATAACGGGCATCCTTGTCTTATAGATTGTTCAATTCGAAAATTTTTTGTTGTGTATCCATTTATTAAGACTTTTGACTTCGACAACTTATAATAATTTTTAACAAAATTAATAACTTTTGATGGGAAATTCATTTTATTCATTATTTGGAAAAGAAATGTATGTGATACCGTATCAAATGCTTTTTGGAAATCGATATTCATAATTCCCATATTTTCATTTTGCATTATATCACAACACTCTATGGAAGATCTTATTCCTTCTAAATTATATGAGATATTTTTATTCGGTATACCACATGTTTGCTCACTACCTAATATTTTACTAATTTTAAATTTTATTCTGTTAGCAAGAATTTTATTTAGTATTTTTATATCACAATTCAAAAGAGTTATCGGCCTATAGTTTTTTATGGTATGTTCTTTGCCTTTTGGTATTAAGGTTATTATCCCTTCGAATAGCCGTTGATTTCTAACATCTTGAAAAATTTTATTCAATATATTTAAAAAATCATTTTTTATGATTTCTATATGATACTTATAAAATTCATATGGTATTCCATCGGGTCCTGGTGTCCTGTTGTTACTCATACTCTGTATTACCTCACATAATTCATCGATTGTTATCTCTTTATTGAGTTCTTCTGCATCAGTTGTTGTTAGAAATTTTGTAATATTTTGTAATAACATTGTTTGGTGTTTTTCTGAAGAATCTTGGATTTTAAAGCTTTCTTCAAAATAATTTTCAACATGTTCCAAAATGTCTTTCGTTTTTGTAAATATTTCTTCATTATTTTTTAACTCCTTTATATACGAACTGTTTTTGTTTTTGATATCTTTAGCGTAACTAAATAACGACGCATTTTCATATTCATCAATAGTCTTAATTTTACTTCTTATCATTGTTCCATTTAAATACTTTTTTGCATTAATATAATCCTTGTTTTTAATTCTCTAATTTGTTCCGTTAAATCTTCTCCGCTATTTTCTTTCTGTGACATATCTATTAACAATTCTTGTATATTGTTAATAGTTTGTCTTCTCATGTTTGCTGCATCAATTGCCATCGATTTGAATAATCTTTTAATTGTTGGCTTCATTTGATCAATCCACCAACTTATTATGTCATTTTTATATTTATATGTATTTTTATTTTTATTGTATATTTCTTGAAAAATATTTGTCGAGTTTTTCAACGTTTCTGTATTCAATTTCCATATTCCTTTTCCATAAATTGGTAATTTATAATCAGTTATATATTTTATTTTAAGCATATGGTGATCACTAACACTTACCGGAATTATTTCTGTATTCTTAATTGTATCCGCAATATTTTTAGATACATATGCTCTGTCTATCCTAGATTTTGTAGAATGTCTTACGAAGGTAAATTTCACTAAATTTCCATACTGGTTTTCCCATGTATCTTTAAGATCCAGTTGTTGAACAAATCTATTTAAACCATTACAGAAATTTGTATAATTACCTTGCTGGTCTTTTGCATTTATCACACAATTGAAATCTCCTATTAAAATCAATCTACTGTTATCGACGATATGTGGCAGTATATCATTTTCAAAGAAGGAATTTTGAACGTTTCTATTTTTGCTTCCAGATGGAGCATAAATACAAATAATTCTATTTTTGTCAATAGTGATTGATGTTATTCTTCCATCAGTTGATAATACAGGATTTTCTACAGCAATTGTATTCCGGTATATGATCGCCGTACCTCTCTCAATGTTTTGATTATTATGTAATACATCATAACCAAAACATGAAATTTTTAAATTCGACGGTACTTCTTGTAGACACGCTACGTCTACATCAAAGTCTCTTAATATTTTACTGATTATGTTAATTCTGGTAACGGAATATGAAGCACAAATATTAAGGCTAATTATTGTCCTTGTTACATTCATTAGAATTTTTTAATGATGGTATTGGTACGTTATCTACTATTTTTCTAATTTTTTCTTGTTGGTCCATTAGTGTTTCCATCATTGTCTTATGTTTTTTACATTCTGTTCTGTTGGTTTTTTCTGAATCAATATTCGCATTTATAATACTTGCTAGTATTATTGCGGAGTTCGGATCATTTTCAGTGTTTATATTTTCTGCAATAATGTCCATATTCATCGGCTCGTCATCGTTTTGTTCTATTATTTTATTTTGATTTATGTTTGTTGCTATATCTAGGTTAACTACTGGTACTGATTCTTGGTTTACTGTTGGTACTATTTCTATGTCTTGTAATAATATTTCGTCTCCATCTTTATTTCCTGTTATTTCGCTGTATAATTTTTTCTTATTTTCACTGTTTTTTCTTTTTCACATTGGCTGATTATGTGCGTTGTTTCAAAACAATACGCACATGTTTTCGGCTGGTTATAATAAGTAATTAACGCTTTATCGCCATTAATGTGAATAAAAGATGGAATGGGCTTTTCCAGAATCATGTCCACTAATCTTGTTCCTGTTAAAAATTTCTTATTCGTATCATCTATATTCCTTTTAGGGCTACTCACATATTCATTCTGAATGTTTTTAACAGTACCATATTTAGATAGATGCAATCCAATTGTCTCGTTATTTGTTTCAAAGGGAATTCTATATACTCTAATTCTTGTAAATTTGTCATCTGCATATTTTATTTTTATATTATTATATTCGTTATTTGCCATTGTAATCTTATTGTTGTCAATACCGTTTTCTATTAAATTCTGGCAAATCTGTAATTTATTGAATTTGATATATATGCCTTTCGGCGTCGTTTGATAACCTATCATTTCGTTTTCTAAATGTTCTAAACTCTTAAATATCCATAGATATATTTCTTTCGCATTGGGTCGCAATTTGTTTTCTTCAAATTGCACCCAAATTGTGTTATATCGTTGCACCATTTTCGAAATGTCCCCGTTCCGAACGGGGCTCGCTCACTATAAAAACGGGTTTGTTTACATGCGCTGTGTTATGTTCTTGTTTTCTATTCACTTCACTTGATTTAAATTTAACTATATATTTACCTGAATATTATTTCGATATACACTGTTCGAAAGTCAGATTGCGACTGTGGATTAGGAAAATGTTCTCCAGCACTGTGCAGTTTTAAATTTTCCATTTTAAACCTGCCAAATATGTTTCTTCAATTCAAACGCTATCTACAAAGGCTGTTTGCTTTATTCTGGGCTTAAGATGTATACCAATTACCTTCACGCATTGTTGGATAACGAAATTAAATGTTTGATATCCTGGCTCCTGGAGAGACGAGTGCAAAAAACAGAACATTTGGCTTAAAATGAGATATTACGTTTTTCAGGTGCCAGATAAATTGAAATTGAAATAAATTGTTTTGTCATACATATAATGATCAAACTTCCACGTTGATATTTTACTAATCAGGTTTTTAAATTTAATTTCTTAGACACCCAATTATATTGGGATAATTTGATTTAAGGTTTTACAGATGACAACCTAAACATCTGTCCCATCTCTGTGTGATGAATTATTGCAATTTTTGTAATATGGCGAATGATAATTGATGCAGATATGCCAGACACATATTTCCAAGTGAAAACCGATTTGACTATTATTTGACATTAGGCTCCTCCAAGCGGGATCGAACCCAGGACCTAATAATGATTTCTGTTTATTTTTGTTGTGTCAATGTTAAATTGAATAACAACAAATAAAAGCATTATATATGTATAACAACTTTCAAAACTGATAAATATACAACTTTAAAAATGTTGAGTTCCAAATCATAAATTAAGTAAATGTGACAATACAATTTACGTGGAGAAACAAACCCGACAAAAATTGTATAAAGAACTCGAATACTTTGTATTTCAGCAGCAATAAATAGATCTATAAATACTTTATTTAAACCACAGCTATAAATACTACTATATAAGTTATAAGAGTAATAAATAGTGCAGCAGCGTTTTCAATAATGCCGCGATTTCTCGAACGCGGTACGTTCCTGAACATTAAAGCCTGGTCTGGGGTGGTTTGTGCAAAGTTTGGTGAGTCGAGATGAGGTATGATCATTTGTAAAGTAGAAAATTATATCGAATATCTTAGGCTATAAATACGAAGATTCTGAAATTAGATAAAATACAGTAAAACGCCGCTTTACGCGGGGTATACGTTTAATCAAAGTAGAGCGTAATGCGAAACAGCGTCAAACAACTATGAATGTAAAATTGTTAAATTCGTTCGATTTTGAGAGACTCTCTCTTTTCAAAAAATGTACTAATAAGTGTTGGCAAGTTTCATCAAAAGTTGGTGCATTCAATCACAATTGTAAAATGGTAAGACAATTTCATTATTGAAAAATTTCGAGTAAAAAATAAAAATTTCAACATAACATGGTTTTTGCTAAAAACAGGGTACGCTTACATCACAAATCTTGATGCATTAAATATTTACATCGATCATCAAACATTTAATTCCTCCTCGATTTTCATCCCTAGTGCTGTGAATAAAAACCCCAACTATTTATTACCCAATTTACGAAACTGGAAATGAGTGTAACGATTTTGTAGCAGCGACTCCGCTGTAAATGTATTTTTATGCCGTGATAATTCGTGCCAGGATATAATACTTAAAATACATTTATGCCCAGTGGCATATTTCATGTTTCTCGTACACAAAGCTCACATAAATTGACGAAAGAAAAACTTTGTTGAAAATTACTTGTAAACTTTTACATACGGTGCCATAATGTCAGTGGTCTCGGAACTGGCCGACATCGAGTTAGATGATACACACCAAGGACTTCTTAACTTAGGAAAAATACATTTCATTCGGTTTATTATACTGTGGCCAAATTCTACAAACGCATAAACACGGGAAATTTCTTCATTGCAAGCACTTTGCAGATATAATTTTTAGAACACATTATTATTTATTATATCTAAATTTTTTAGTATTATTAGCTCATATTCTGTAAAAATGTGAGCAAAACTACTTGACTTTTAATAATATGTACTAAAGATCCTCACACTTGATTCAGATTTCTATACATGTTTTAATAAATGTGATTATGTCTAGATTAATTTGCAATTTGTTTTATCAAGTCATTATTATTTGTAGTAGTTTCTCAAAATATTGGAACTAAAATGCACTAGCAAAAACTATATAAATTTTAGGATTTAAATTTTTTATTCAAAATTTTTCAATAACAAAATAGATCAAGTATTTTACCATTTGACAATCCTGATTAAATGCACCAACTTTTGATGAAACTTGCCAAGTATTTTGGAAGTACATTTTTTTTAAGAAAGACCTCTCAAAGTCGACTGATTTTAAAATTTTCAAATTCATAATTCAACAAAAAGTCTTAATTATTTAAAAATTCTGATAATTGTATTTTTTTAACTGTGGTCTTAGTAATAATATTCATGGTGATTGTTCTAAAGTTTAAATGAACAAAATCAATAAAAGTTAACCACAATAACAGAAAAATTGTCATAATTTTAAGAAGCGCCAACAGTTCGAACGTACACGTAGGAAACTTAATTGGTTAATGGGCTGGAAATCACAAGTCTTAATAGGAAATAAAATCCTAATATACAAGACATTTATTAAACCAATATGGTCCTACGGTCTACAACTATGGGGTGCGGCCAGTAAATCAAACATAACTATTCTACAGAGGTTCCAGAACAAAATTTTGAAAAAAATCCTGAATGCTCCAAAATATGTCCCAAACTATCATCCATTTATATGTATTTGATAAGATATTGTATATTTGTATATTTGTACATTTTTGCTTTCTGATTCTAATAATAATTCGTTATGTTCGGAGGAATTACTGAATAACATAGTTGTAAGTGGCATTTTGCGTTAAGGCAAACTGCAGAAAGTTCCTGATATTTGTATATAAATATAAGAAAATTGATGTGTTATAATCAAGAAAAATGGTTATTTAGTAGTTTTTTAAAATATTGACGATGAAATTTTAAAATTTTGGAGCTGCCCATTATACCAAACTTTTAATTAAATTTTTATTTTTTATAATTAAATCATGTCTTTAACCCATAACATTTGGATAATACTATGCCCTCTACCATCATACAAATTTTCATTAAAATCGTGAAAACTTTCTTCTAAAAATGTAGGTATCAAACAATTCAGCCTGTTTTAAAACGTTGATAAAACATGAAATTAGCATGTCGGATTTCTTCTGTTATTGTTCGTTGCTGTTATTGCCTAATATTTAGTTAATGTATCGACAAATATTGTTTTCTTGGTTTGCCAATTCTCCAAACTCTCCACTTATTACAATGATAAAATTCTCCAAGTGCCTGAATTTCTAGCCCAAGTTAATTTCGCTAAAGATGGCCGTGCAGTACACAACAGTCTCAATAGTATTAAGAAAGTTATAATAGGTTATATGTAAGAGATTCCAGAAGTTTACTAAGACTTGCCTTGTGCAAGCACGGGAGCTATAATAATTATCTATTCTGACAGAAAGAGATTATGAACACGTTTTTGGTACAAACTTGGGCGGAAAACTTCGATATTCTGACCTTATTCAATTTGTAGCTTGGGTAAAAGATATAGAATATGAGATGTTTATTTGCTACTTAAACATGGTTGGATGATATGAAATTTGTGGAAGACATAGTGTAAGTCACCAGATCAAATGGTCACACAAATATGAGTTGAGCAGATGTAATTTTTTTAAAAAAAAAAGATTATTGGACGTAACCGTATGTACAAAACATTTGAACTTTTTTAACTACACAAAGATAAAAAATAGAGTTTCAAGAAAATTTCCTTAACGATGGCAAAATTTTGTTAGAATTTTCGTTTCCACAATTTCACGTATTTCAAATTAATATTATCAATTTGAATCAATGTATTACTACATATTGTATTCATAAATCGACTCGTCTATTGCCAAATTTCATTTACTAAATATAAATACAACCGCCGCCGTTTGATTAATGTTTTCCATGTTCTGCAAATAAGCAATGGCGTTATCGGCTTGTATAGAATAGCCTATAAATAAAATCTGCGTAGATCGTACCTGACAGCAAAAAACGGATATGGGCGTGTGAAAATTAAAAGTATTTAAACCATTAATCACTCACCGATAACGCTTTTCTTACAAGACCGAAAATACAATCAGGAAAAGCCGCTGTTGGAGGCGGAAAACGATCGAACTTTATTCCACGCAGAACCAAATATAACTTTATGAATTGCATACGCACTATTAGTATTGTTAACTTCCCTTAGGGTAAGTTATGGTAATCGCAAAAAAATCGAAAAAGAAATTTTTTATATATCTTAAATTTTCGTCGACGATTTCGAGAGCACGGATCAACCGATTTGAATCATTCAGAAAAACATTTGATTCGTATTGATAAGGAGACGTGCTGATTAGTTTTTGGCAATGGCAGATCTAGCTGTTTCGCAGATAAGGGACAAAAAGTGTTAAAATGGTATTTCAGTTTTTGAGAGAACGAAGCGTCCGATTTCAATAATTCAAAAAATATTTTACTTGTATTGACGAAATGAACAAGTGGTAACAAATTTTTTTGGGTAAGGAGATCCACCGTTTTTCGGAATCAAATAAAAAAAGTAAAAAATGTCATTTGTCGGTGAAATGATTAATTATCAATTTTTTTTTATAAAGACATTAATAATAAGTACAAATTTTGTTTACATTTTTATGGCTTCCGCACTAATTTTTATCCACTGGACTGCGATACAGCGCTTATGCGCTCCGAAATTTTGTCTCTAAAACAGCTACGCAGCGCGATTGCTTTGAAAAAAAGTTTTATATTATCAAAAAATTCAGAATATAAAAAAATGATTTTTTGAAAAAGTCTAATTTTTTAAAAAAATTCAAATCTCTCAAAAATCTAATTTCCAGAAGTTCCAGCAATTGATTGGTTGATTTAAGGTACGATTCTATGCGCTACTAGTTAAAATTGCTTCGATGTTGTTGAAGAACATTTGATTTGAATTGAGAATTTTATTTCTTATTAATATTAATTATATTTACAGCATAAAATTAATATTTTCTAGATTTTATAGTGACTTTGAAAAATGTTTAAATATTACCTTTTCTTAATAATTTTAAACTAAATTTGATGTGTTAGAGGTTTCGTTGTAAAACTGGCATTAGAAAATATTTTAGATTTTTCTGGTAGTAGATAAAAGTTTTCAATAAATAATTTACCAATGGTCTAGTTTATTATATGAAATTGTTACATAGAAAAAGTTCGATTTGTATCTTTCCTTGCAGAATGTACGTGATTCTAGTCTTTCTCACGAATCAAATGGTTTTTGATGGACAGAAGTTAAACGATTAAGTTTTTACAAGGACACGATGCAACAAACACATCCAAGCTGACAAATTGATTTTATCGTTTCTTTTATAAGAATAGTCTGATTTCTTCCAACTTACAACTATGTATTTTCTTATAATTCAACTGCAATATTTCAGTCTGTCTATTTACGTTATTTTTTTAATCTAAACTTTTGACATTGTTTCTTATTGAATATTACTTTTTGTGATGTGATAGGTTTAATCCAATATCATTTGCGACAAATAATATTTTGTAGTATCTCATGTTTCGTGTAATTGATATCTTAATAGGATTCTATTTTCGATTCAAGGTAAATTTATTGTTGAGTGAAATATATTTAGAAATATTTTGATGTATATTGTAATTGTATAAGGTTTCTGCGATCGTAAAAAATTAGGTGTAAGTGGTATTTTGCCTTAGGGCAAGCTGGAACATTTTTTCGCCATGTGTGAATAATACGTTTAATCAATAAGAAACCAATGAATTAATTTATGAGTGATTTATAAGTATGTCGAGTTTTAAGATTGACAGATATTAATGTAACATGAAATTCTTTTCCAATCTTGTTGTGGTAGTGATTTGGAAAAATTCTGAAGTAAGTGAGTTTATGTAATCCTCGAGGCGGCTTTTGTAATTGAATGTGTTTGTATTTCATCTGCAAATAACATATTGTATAAAAAGTTGTGATCATTTATTGAAAATTCTTACTGGTGAAATGAAAACTAGTTGTGGCAAATTGCTGGAACTTCCCGTACCGAAACCTGAATAATTAAAAAAAACTTTGCAAAACTAAAAAAAATAGATTTTTGAGAAATTCTGAAATTTTTGAAAAAAATTGACTTTTTTAAAAACTTTGATTTTTTTTTGTTTTGATTTGTTTTTGAAAATTTTGAACATTTTTTTTAGACATTCGCGCTGCATAGCTGATTTAGAGGCGAAATATCAAAGCACGTAAGCGCCGCATAGTCGTAAACGTGTAAACATGGGCACAGAACCCCATATAAAAGTACTCAAAATTTGTACTTATTATCATTATCGTTATAAAATATCTGATAATACGATGTACATATGTCTAATGTTCAGTTTTGACCGCCAAATGGCATTATTTTTCACTTATTTATTGGATCTCCGGAGATGCTGGACCTGCCTTTACAAAAATTTTACCAGTTGTTCATTTCGTTAATACAAGTAAAATGCTTTTCGAATTATTTGAATCGGACGCTCCGTTATCTCAAAAACTGAAATACCATTTTTACCTTTTGCCCTATATCTCCGAAACGGCTAGACCTGCCTTTGCCAGAAACTAATCAGCACGTCTCCTTATCACTAGGAACCGAATTTGTTTTGAATTATTTAAGTCGGTTGATCCGTTTTCTCGAAATCGTCGACGAAAATTTGTATGCGCACTCACACACATGCATACATTTTTTCTAAGGTATGCCAGAATGTTGAGAAACCTCTGAAACGTAAATATATATAAAAATTTTAATTTTTGATTATTTTGCCATTACTATAACTTACCCTACGGTAAGTTAATTAATCTATAAGCTAGGTATGAGATGGTAATATTCAATTTCATTTGAGAGATAACAATTTATATAGATTACGTCCTATCATCATTTAGGATAATACTTAGTAACTGAACCGCTCGCTTTTTAAAAATGAATAATTCCTCATAAAAGCAAAACATATTATACAACATCAAGAGTCTTCAGGACTTTTCAGCTTAATGTTTCATATGCATTCTCATAAATATTATTGCGTTTGCAATATTATGTGAATCAATACGGTTCTAATCCCTTATTGAAAATACATCAGAATGTATTGCTTTTGCTATATCATTTCCTAGAAGCTTTCGTAATAACAATCCGAAACAAAATACAAGTGAGCTCTTGAGAGAAGATTTCGCATTATTTCAAGTCTGCGTTTCAGCATTCATAACGTAATGATGGGGCCCTGTTCATCGTAAAGTGCACTCGAAATAGATGGAAGTATATCCACTAATAATTTGATTCTTAGGAGTTTTATCGTTATATTGCGTTGTTTATTGTTTTCTGATATTTGAGATAATTTTATTGTAGATTTGGTACGATTCTCATATTTTCAAAATGCAACAATTTTTGTTTGTTGGTTTTATTTTTTATAATTACATTTTTATATAAGAATTTGAATATATTAGAAACTAAATTTTATTATATACGAATCTACCCAAAGTCGCCTCGTTGTATGTTTACTTACTTCATATTTTATCATTCACATTTATGATCTGGTGGCTATAAAAAATGTGCCTATTTCGTGTCTTAATTTTTAACCCGACCATATGCATACATTCTTGCCTGCAAGTCGGTTTTATTGCATAGTTTTGTAATGGAGCGAAACAACATGTCTTCCGCAGAATAATTTCAGATGCTGTCATGAACACATAAATTTTGCTTAGCTACGCTTTTATATACCATTGTCTGCGTTTTCCAAGTGCACATGTGCTCTTGGAAATCGCATAAATCATTCAATACTTTATAACACAAAGATATTTGAAAGAATGTGCAATGATGCGATACAAAATTCCTTCCTGGTATTTGTCGATAATAAGGATTGTTGTTAATGGGAGGAGAGAGGAAGCTTTGTGGAAATGATAGTTTGTATAAGGAAAAATCTTAGGTAAAAGACTTTGTTATAACAGTAATTCCCCCAGTGTTTCTCAACTGGGTTTCTATATAATTAAAACTGTAAATTTGTTAATTTGAAAATCTTTCTTCGTGATCAATATTGGTTTGGCTGATTCTGAAGTATAAAACCCGTGTTTAGTTAATCCTAAACTTTACAAGACTACCTTAAATAAATGATCGTTACCAATAGTAGTCCAAAATATTACTTAGTAACTTATACTTGAAAAATTAGAAACTAAATATATAAGGATCAATCTCAAATAGTTATAGGTAAATAACACTTGAAACTTGTTCCAATCGAGCGACGTCAGATGGCTTATTTTGATCTTTTTATTATTATCTAAATCGCGTTTCTCAGTTACCTTTTATCTGCCCTCAAACGTTGTTTCTGGGGAAACAATGAGATCAGTTCCATTAGCCAGATGATTCACGACAGAGTGCATTTCTGTTATAAAACACACATTTGCATATGCGGCTTCTGCTTGCTCACGTTCGCGAACATAAAACTTGCGCCAGGAGCGCAATAAAGCTGTAAGTATAAACTATTCTGAGGCTATTGTTGCGACTCTATCCGACAACTAGGGATGGAAAGTAGGAAAATTTGGCCTACACGTGAGTTTCGACAAACAAGGTTATAAAAAACTGCAAGATTTTGAACGATTCAGTCACATGTTCTAGTTTGTCGAGTTTAGACGCAATTGCTGATGATCAACTATGAAGACGTAGAGTGAAGTAATTTTAGATTTA
>NW_020539725.1:40793279-40807545 GCF_003426905.1 Ctenocephalides felis | reverse complement strand
ATTGGAGTGAAAAGAAAACTAAAATAGTAATAGTACTTACAATTAGTTAATCTTAGTGTTAAATTGGAAAATTTTAATAATCCATGGTATCAAGATATGGTAATGCACTACACTATGTATTATAAACATTAAACTTGTAATTACACAATATTTTCACAAATACTAATTTAAAAAATCATTGGATAGTAGTGTGTTGTTCGTAGACTGGTTGAAGATATAATGGAGAAAGGACTTTTTAAAAATATTTTGTACCAAGATTCTACACATGTGTGAACGAATTGCGAATCCTTTGCGCGTCGTTTTTATTGTTTTGTGAAAAATTGGAAATACTATCTAAATAAGAGATTTGTGGCGCACAGGGTTTTAAGTTTATTCCCGTTTATTTATTGTTTTATTGCTATAAATAGTTAAAAAAGATCCTTTTAAAATTCTTCGTTTGAATAAATTCAGTTCGAATTGTAGCATAGTCGGGTTAGTAAAGTCCATATTGTATTTTAAAGTATAAATATGCTCTGCTATCATAGTTTTAAGCTGCCTTGGATTTTTTGAATTGTTTTTATGTTGTTGTAAACGTTTCAATAAGTTCAGGCTTGTTTCTCGTATGTAAATTAACTTACAATCCAGACAATTAATTTGATAGACGGGATTTCTAAGTCGTTCGATATTAAAGGGGTTTTTTGTTTTGGTAAAAATAGTTCTAGTTGTTGTACTAAAATTGTTTACAAGTAGGAGTCCAGATTTAGTTTTTTCCAAGGAACATACAATTCTTCAACGTATGGCAAACATATCACACCAGAAAGAGTTTCTGAGTCAGGTAAATCATTTTGTAATGTGGAATTATTCATTTTATTCATCCACTCAAAATGAAAATAGCTACTATAATAAATCTAACTGACCACCAGATGTGACATTCAAGAATTATATACAGAGAAGTATATACTTAGATAATAAAATATATAGTTTTAGTAAATATTTTCATTTTGTATTATAATAATAGTATAATAAAAAAAATATATTACAGGATACCATATATATTTTATTTGTATTAATTTTAGTTTACGTTGTTTAATAAAAAAAAATCTTCGAAGAGAGTGATTTTTTAAAAAAAAATGAGTAAAGAATAAATTATCAGAGTTATTATTTTTTATTTTTTTTAATATTTTTATTTGTATTAGTAATTCCTTCATTATTTTTAAAAAATGTATAAATACAGACTAAAAATATAATATAAAACCATCCTTCAAAGTCGACCAATTTTAAAAATTTTAAATTTATTTAATTAATTTAATATTAAATCTTAATTTTAAATTTTAGAGCAAAGTTATGTACGGTTACGGTTTCAACCAGTAAGAAAATAAGGAATTTGTTTCGCAAAAAAAACAGAAAAATAATATAAAACACACTCACCTAACTCTGAGTTACATTTCAAAAAATAAGAAATAAGTTGAATGTTCTACTAACAAGTCGATAAATTTTACATGTTGAATAAAAGCAAAGTGTATGCTATGAAGAACATTTACTTCGGAGCTATAAATACCCAAGGAACGTATAATTCGAAATGATGGATTATCGTCGAATCTTATCTTGACTAATGAACCGTTTAAACCCATCGACGGATCGCCGTGTAGATATTTCAGAATTTTAAAGCAACCTATAGTAGGTATATTCTTGCCGAAGAATGAATTGAAATGGAAAAGTAAATGACTGACACATATAGTAGAATTATATATTATTTGAGCCGAAATAGAATCAGAGGTATAATATAATAGAATCGCAGTCAGCGTATAATACCATCAGCCATTCGGGAATATTATGAGTGAAATATTTAGTAGACGCAATGATTTTGACTGGCCTTTGAAAGATAAAGATGTTTTCATTGCTCGAATACCCATTATCCCGACTGGTAAAGCATTTCAATTTGTAACTTTGCAACTCCCAGTTTTTAGATCCAGATAAGCCAGAAAACCAATATTAAAGCATATATGTTCTATAAATACGCCAAAATTTGATTCTGCTACTGATGGTCTATAGTTCCCTCTTGGAACTTTGTGTGCATAAATCAGCTCTGAATAAATAATATTAACAATATTTTATTATGCGTAACATGCGCAATAATAAATCGTTATTAATTGTATTATTGGATCGGGGCGAACGAGTACGAATAAAAAGTAATTTAATAAACGATAATCATATTGATAATTCATGTTCGATAGCGCATTCATATTTATCGCTCGATTTAAATTATAGATGGTTCGCGTACAGGAGCTAAATTAATATCGCCGACGTAGCAGTGTTGTTAATGATCAGTCGAATAATAATAGCTGGAACATTGCAATAATTTCATTTCAGAGCTTGATTTAATGCTATTATTTTCGCGATTTATAAAATTAATTACAAGCCAACAACTTTTAATGCATTTATTATCATCTTGCAAATGCAACACAAATCGCTTCACTAGAGGAGTAGAATATTAAAAAAATAGCCTTAATTCATTTGTTCTTTTATCTTTAACTTTAAATTTTTGTTTATAAGCTTTTGACTATCAAAAATTAATTAAAAAATAAAATATAAATAATTATTTAAAACAACAACTGGAAAATAACATCAAATAGTATACAACATATGTATATGTAAATTGTAGAAATAACATCCAAGGTGACATTTTTTTAATAAAATGTGTTAGTTGTACGTGTTTGTATGAAATATGTGAGTATATCTTGAAAGTACCTTCTGAAGTTATATTTTATTAAGCATAAAGTTACTTCATTTATGACTTTTTATGCAAACTTTGTATGCACTGAAAGCAGGTACTAACAAAGTAGTATTTTTGCAGAGATTTTTCTAAGCTGCATGTTTCAAATGCATAAGTATATATATATAACACTATGGAATTGGATTAGTCTTTATATATATATATATATATATATATATATATTTATTTATATTTATTAAGGTGGTCCTTAATATGGACATTTTCGAATTTTCTTGCGGGCTCAAATGGTTCCAAATTGATAAAACAATTCTCTGAAAATTTTAGCTCCTAATATTAACGTTTAGGTAGAGCGAAAATCAAAGTTTTGTATGGAAATAGCATGGAAAAATTCTCAAAAATTTAAAAAAATTTTTTTAGATGTAATTTGCGAACAAATGAATGAATAAAACTCATTCATTTGTCGCTAAGTTATACCTAAAACATTTTTTTTTAATTTTCAAAATTTTTCATATAAATTGCACTCTATGTAAACGTTAATATTAAGAGCTAAAACTTTCAGAGAATTATTTTTTATCGATTTGGAACCATTTGAGCCCCTGGGAGCAAGAAAATTCGAAAATGACCATTTTAAGGACCACCCTAATATATAAGTTCCAAATTCGTGACAAAGGTAACTTCTCGATTATTTTCCTACTTTTGACTCTCAACTCTTATGAAGCTCGAAATAAGGAATTTTTAAACTTATTTTGAACTTCAATATTTTTCATATTTAAATAGAATATTTTCATCACTAATAGATATATAAAAGTTAAAAATATAAAATATATGTTGATACATACTGCTAACTTTCATTTTTTTCCTGCAAATAAAATGATAAGTTTTGGAGCTCGCGTATATGTTTCAATGGCTCTAATGAAGTAACCTGACCTACTTTTCAGAAATTATTTATTTCTCTTTTTTAAGCAAAATAATATATTTTACACACATGTTGGCGAGAGCATTCGAAAAATATCGTTCAAGCAAAATGTCTATTACTTAACAAAATCAAAAGAAAAATTTAGTTGTACAAAGAGCTTTTTACTGGCTTTTTACTGGCTGGCCGATTTTTGATATTTACGTTTATTTAAGTAGATTGATGAATATATCTCATAACATTATTTCAAAAGGATTTTTTTTTTATTTTGTATGCAAGGAATATAATCCTGGAATATAATCATTCCTCAAATAATCTACAGAAACTACTTTCCTCAACAAAACCAATTGAAAATGAAAATTCAGACAAAAATATTATACATGGCCAGAAAAACAACATTTCTTAATTTCAAAATAGATTTAAAAAAAACACAATAAACAGTAACATAGTAAGAAAAATGTGAATTTAGGTAGAATATATTGATATTCCAAAAATTAAGGTATTTAAAAGCGTTACGTTTAATACTCTAAAATATTTGAATTTTATCCATTTTGCATTTCTTAATAGATTTCGTACAATTATTCCAAAATCGTTTTTTTATGGTTTTCCGAACAGCAATCAGAACTGATGAGTTCTGCAAGCTGTTCGACTAATTTGACTTAATGCTGCATGTGTTTTACTGATGGCAACCCAACAATTGTCTCATATCTGTGTTATAAATTTTATTATTACAATTTCTGTAATAGGGCATCTATTGATGCAGTAACGCCATGTCATTACTACTTGACATCAGGCTCCTCGAAGAGGGATTGAACCCAGAATCTCTAGCCTATTACAAAATCGAAGAAGAAAATTTTTGTCCAATTATGAATTCTGTTTACATACATCAGACGTATCATACTCATAAAGTAATATTTAAACTTAAACAAGTCATTATAAGGAAGTTAAAAATCACAATAACCATCTCCACCATATCTCCAGCATAATACATCCAGTAGCATCTTTCTGACAAAAATGTCAACATGAATCTTTATTTAGCCATATTTATAACTGGACAAATATATATCCAACGGTGTACCCGCTCCGTCATGTCAATATGTACACAATGTTTTCGGTCTTTCTAATATTAACATAGCGGCTGCCCGATATACCGGTGACGCAAATTGATAATAATACCATTGTAGAATAAATAGAATAAAGCCCCAGGGTAACTATACTCGAATTTTATGAGGTGCACTCCCAGGCAGTAACTTGTATCAGGGACTATCTTGTGGGAACGGGAACACATACAGTACACGCGGTGATAAGCTACGGTCGAATATTCCGATTCTCAAAAAGTTAATTAGTAAAGTTAAGTAAAAAGTAAAAAGTTAATTAGTTAATAAGTTCGAATAAAATTATATATTATATATTATAGCACCCCCTTATAATACTCTATTCCTACGTTTATTTATTTTTCGAATAAAATTAATGGGTAATTTTTTTTCTGAGCTGTAGCAACACACACACACACACACTCACACACATATTCTTAGTGTATATATTAATTCAATATTTTATATGATCTTTTTCTTTGGAGGTTTATTAAATCTATTTTTTTTATTTTTTATAAATTCTTTTTATATGTGTATTATAGGATATGATTTTTCTATACTGAAGAAGATGAAGCAATAAAAGCAAAAGAAGTCTATGAAACAAATTCCTTTGTGAAATAAAAATTCGTTGTTATGACAACGCTATGTTACGCTTATTTCTTCATATAAATTGGTAATAAAAACTGCTAAAATGCTATGTATTTGCTGTGCAGTCAGGTGTTTTAGATTTTAAGTCTAACTTAGAAAACGCACAAATGCCAAAAAAGAAAGTTATCATAACTGCACCTTCCAGCTGTGCATTTATAAAACATACGTAAAATTAGGTTTTATATCTAAAACAACTGATGGCACAGTAAATACATACCATTTTGACAGATTTTAGTGCCAAGAAAGAAGCTTAATATAGCGTTGCGATAACAACGCTATGGTACTGTATATTTTACCGGAGAATTTGTCTATAAATGCGAAAATCTAACTTTATACATAAAATATTAAGCTAATCGTTGAAAGTTTCAAGATAGTTTGCCTAGCAGAGCATACTCAAAGTATGATATAAAATAAAAATAAAAATTAATATCATTATTAATTATTAACGTAATTTATTAGGAAAGTAAAGAAAAATAACACAGAATGAAATAAATGAGATCAGTGGATAAATTGCACTTTAGTCTGATGAACTGTATTTCTAAGTACTTGCTTTTCGTTTCGCAAATCGTTTGGATGATCGTTGATTCTGCTTTTGTAATAAGAAGCGGAGAAGCAAGGTAATATTCAAGTTTAATCTAGAATCTACTAATTTCATCGATAGATCTGGCCCATCTGTCTAGCTTATATACGATATTATATGACGATCGGTCATATAATATTTGATATCATATGACGATCGGTCGAGCCATTTCTTCATAATTAGCAGATAAGTTAATGTCTGAATTCGTCAACACTGCCAAAAAATCCTGCATAGATTTCTATAATTCAAATCTTTCTTCTCTGAATCTGTCTTTGTAGAATATATAGAACTCTCAGAAATCTTGCATATTAATTTACAGTAAAAATCAGCGGAGACATTTTTTCATCATTATTTGTTGATTTTTTTAACGATTTTGATGTAACTTTGCATATTGACGAAGTTCCTGGTCTAAACGTATAGGCTAAATCATATTAGGCCTACAAGAAGTGGTTGGATTATAAACATTTCTTAAATTTTGGTATAATGTGCTATGTCCTTGTCCTTATGACTCACACTTGAAGCAAAGAAACTATGTATCAAATAAACTATACGTTTATTACGGTTATCATCACATTTTTAAGTCATATCAGAAAGTCCATGTTACTTATTTTAGCGTTTATACATAATTAAGAAAATAAGTTTAATTCAAAATTTATGGCTGTGAATAACTAATATCATGAACCAGAAGCATTACGGTCTTTTACCAAAATGTACATCAGCAGAACAGCCCAAGGGAATAAGTTTTCCCAGAAAATCAACACTTGTTGTGAAGGCTACTTGATAAATAATGAAATTATGTAAAAATTAAAATATGTAGTAAAAATTAAGTAAGTATATAGATAAAATTATCGTGATTATATTATCGTATATAGACAAAATACGATTCTATATCGTATATAGAATCGAAAGCTTTGAATTGAACAGCTCATCATCGCATTGTCGGCTCCTCAAATAGATATCAAAACCCAATTTCATATGATTATTAATTTTGATTACCCACAGATTTGAAAGCTTGTCGATACAGTATTTAACAGGCAATGCAAAGTCATTAATATGCACAGAAAGGCTAGCGCCAGTCACGCCATAGCCGTTCGAATACAATTTGAAGCAAAAACGAGGCACTGCACACGGCCAGGATAATGCAAAGGCACTGAGGAAAAATCTATTGTAAAATTTAAACGAGATTCACGTGTAATTTATTTATATATCACTTTACGATTCAATATAACTTGCGGCTGGGTTTGTTTTTAACCCGAGCGACGGTTCACGCACACCTTGAAAACTAAACTTGCATTGGGTAAATTCCTTCTGAAAGGAAATGTTTGTATCGGAATAATGTAATGGATGTAAACTAGATAAGAGATTTATTGAAACTTACATTTTGAAACTAACAGAAAAGTAAAATGTTGTTAGAAATTTGTATCTACAATAATATTTCAATGCATTATCAAACAAAATATATTTTAAAAAGTGATTGTTCTACCCTGAGGTACACCTAAAATCTGAAGGAGGATGTAGTCTACTAATACTGCAATACGCAAAAGAGCTTTTTTAATAGAAACATATTACATTATGTTGATGATTTGATGTTATCCATTGTGCAATGGTTAAGCTCACGGTCTCGTGAGTTTGAACTCCGCTCTGAACAACCTGCATCGTGCAGTAGCGATGTCCACTTTCACTTGATAATATAGATCAAAATTATGTTTCCAATTGAAAATAGCCTATTTTGGAAAATCTCTTATACTCTTCTTGAATCAAGTTGGAGTTTAACACAGCCCATGAATTTGCCCTACGACAGTACTACCCATCATTAATATGATAATACTTTGATACAGCGTTGACCATAGCTAGGTTTTATCGAAGAATAAATATAACATAACCAAATAAATAATATAATAAATATAATATAACCAAGAAGGTGCAAGTATGTTGAGATTTTCACACAATATACAAAAAGTCTGTATTAAATTCTTTTTAGAGTTAGTTGTGCAAATTTTCTGAGACACAAAATGTACTTTTTTATAAGTTTTTGAATGTCTGATCTAGTAAATGTAAATATAATAAAATAAATGATATTAATATTATAACTATATAAGTGTTACTACAAGAGACAATAAAATGCAAAACGTTTGTTTGTTGGAATAAAAATGCAAAATGGAACCATCAGTTATTGCAACTAGAGATAAAAATCATATTGCTTGCTACTAATCTTCATAAATTATAAATACCAAATAATGTTTATATCGAAATATGATTTCATCCCACTTCTGAATCAACAGTTCTGTATATCTTATAAAAATTACCAAACAATAACAAACTTTCTTCCACTTAACAATTCAAACGAAAGAAACTTTCCCTAACAGTACGACTTCACCCTCAGAATTAATTTAAGTAAATCACGCCCTGGGAAGGTATTTTAATGTCAAAAAGCGGCGTCAATTTGCCGCGTGCGTATTTACACGAGCTTGCATAAAAGGGACAATTCAAATATTTACCAAACAGGTGAAACGAGAGGAACGAAATCTTTTAATCCTATTTTCCGCAGGACAGGGAGATTATAGAGATTTTTCCATTAATTTACAGACAACGAAGGGCGATTGGAAAATTAAAATTATTTTATTCACAATTTCATGGTTGGAACACAAAAATAATACATTCAAGAATAAAGGAAAAGTTCAGGCAGAAACAAAGAATTAAGCTGATGTTTAAGACCAGACCTACCCTGATTGATGTTTGTTGACGATATGAAATAATATAAAATATAAAAACGGTAAATTAAAAAAATGTGATATACAACAAATTGTCATTATGAAATTTCTCAGCATTTGTGAAATATCTCGAATGCATTGTTCATTCTCAATAATCCCGCCTCTGTTGCGGCTTTCAGTAGCCCATTTAACACCTGAACGAGCTCGGGCAAGATAAACTGAAATTGGCACAAATTACGAATCGGGTAGAACGACAGGCAAAAAGCTCATACACTGCCTGTATCGGGCTCAAATGGGGTTGCTGTGTTTTTTCCGACCGCCCCTAACATGCTCCATAAATCAGGGCGCGCATCGCGTAACTTTTGTATTTATAATTAGAACAGTTAACTTCAATCGCGTATATCTGACCGCGGTATTTACAAAAAGCACCATGTCGAGAGTTTTTTATTGAGAAATGAGCTGATCATAACGTGATTTATGTGCATAATAAAATCGGCATGCAAACAACTTTTAAATCTCCTGTTAAAATATAAAGTTTGAGGGAGGTTTGAACAGGTATTATGGATGTTATATGCGCGATCAGACATTTGATTAAATTATTTTTTGTCTTCACGATAAAAGAAGTTATATTGAAAACATACCATAACAAAAAATATATTGGTATTCATACAAATTTGTGTTTATAATTAGAAAATAAATTCAGTACATTTAGTTGGTAACTAAGAATTGCAGACTTTTGCTGTCCATACTATATTTGATCAAAATGGAATGGAAAATGGATGGACTGGGAAATGGATGGTATCATTTTGATCAATGACTTCTTGTTAAAGCCGCACCATTATTACACTCTCATGAAACTTCTGGTTTTTATAATCAGAAAAACTGGATCAGGTTTCATTTTACACTATTTGACATCATTGAAATGTTTACAGTTTAAGGCAAATTTTGTTAAGATCGAAACAAAAAATAATCAGAAGGTGTAAGATCAAGGCTCATAGTGAATATGGATAATATCCCAATAAGAGTGTCCAAAATATGATGTCAATAATGGAATCAATTTCGCTTTTCTTCGACTGCGCTGTTCAACTTCTATAGTTGTTCATTGTAGACATAAGAATTAATCAACTGGGTAGTAAGAGTAAAAGTAGACCATTCTTTTGAATCAAATTCAACTGGACAACCAGGGCGTTTTTCATCTTTCAATGAAGGATGACCAAAACAAAAGTTTGCAAACTAGTTTTGACACTGCTGTTTTTTAAGGTTTCATCTCCATGAACAGTTTATAATTTTTTGTATAATTAGATGCCTTTTTAACTTTGCAGAACAAAAGTAAAATATGACATTATTTTTTACTTGATTATCCATCTTTCAATAAACGCCAAACAAAAACTACGAAATTGATCAAAAAACTCTGTTTTACTTGTAGACATCTAACTTGCGTATATTTTCAAACGTAAAATAAATTAACAAAATTTGAAATTCTTTATCAAACCTAAAAATTCAATTGAATCTATGTAAGCTGATAACCGTACTTAACTAGTTACCATCCTAATCTTCGGGATTTCATAAATGAATTATTTTATTTCTTATGAAACTAAAAAAATTATCAAATTGTTCAAAAACTATGTTGAAAAATACGTAAAATATAACAAAGATATAGAGTGTTGTCTATTCAAACAGTAAATAGACACAAGACGTCTCCAGTCAAAAGGCAACGACGTATTTCTAACTGTCCGCCCAGGATGTTTGTACATTATTTATTTTGTTTAGATGTTTGCCTTCTTCTTGGGCTTTATTCAAGGGAATAAACAGAGCTTTCTTTAACCGATCGATCTGAATCCAGTAAACTTTGACAAACGTTTTGTCATTGGTATAATCAAGGATTATTGTGTAGTGATGACTATTACTAGGAATTTATGATGCATGAAGTACTATATAACCTCCTTAATGCGATAATTATTTTAGGGCATTCAAAATCTCATCAGAGTAATTGATTTTGTTGAAAAGTTACTCAGGCAACAACTACTAATACTATTTTTATATTTGAAGATATTAGATAACCATCTCGATGTAAATAAAAATTCCATTGGTCAATTAGATATTGAAAAATGTTAGATTACATAAAAATCGAATTCAAAAAAATTGAATGAAAATATTTAAAAGCATATCGAAACAAAGACCTTTGAGTTCGAAAGAAAAATTTCTGGAACAAATTTTTACAGCAAACTATTAATTCGGAAGGTGAGTATCAATGGCATAAAAAAGTTGAGTAGAATTTGTGATATCGTTTAATTTTAAAAATTCTTCTACAAGGTCCAAAAAAATAATTCCACCCAAGACACAAATAACACGAAAAACTGAACAATTTTTCAATTTTATTATTACTGTTATTAAGATTTAGTACGACTGCATACTATTTAACATAAGTGGCGACGGTCGCTTTCGTATTTAAAGAGCGTTATTATTAAGAAAAAGCTAAATATGGAAAATAATTCTGGCTGAGGAATGGCAAAAAACACATGAATTAGCGCCGCTAAACACGTTCGTTGCATAGCCGGATAATATATTTTTATTCTGGCTTGTGTACTTACGAGAACGGAGGGCCGACGCCGGAATGTAAAACCGTTAAGGATATAAAAAATAACACTCATTATCTCGTATTTGCATGATTTATTACTACTGCAGTTTTTATATCTGAACACACGAATCTAAGACAAAAGAAGGGTTGGATATCCTTTTGAAATTTTGGTTAACATGTAATGAACGTTACATATAAAATAAAATCACTTTTTTTTTGTTACCTTTGTTTCAAAAATTATGTTTTGTTATTTAAATAATTTGTTTAAATAACGTGTTTCTGCAATTAAAAGTCGTTATAAACCTACTACTATTGTTTTTCAATCTATTTTTATGCCCGTCACAACCGTCCTTGGAGTCCTTTATCCTTTATCCTTTATTAAAGCCCAAGCGCTCCAATTTCTTCTCATCAGTGTTTTATTAAAAACGCTTAAAGTTCCCGAAAAACCCGTCGACATTCGTGCGAAAAAAAGGAATGCGTTCGGACGTATCACGTCTGGCAGTAAAGTTTCTCTTCCATCTAACAAATAGAAGTAAAACCATATATGTTTCATGGGCGATATTTCGTATTCACAAACAGACACTCACACGCCAGGACGTAGGCACACGCATAGTCTACGCGTAGAGGCATAGAGGCGTAGACGAAGAGATTGTAACCATTTTAGAATATATTTTTAAAATCTTCTTTGTTCTTGTTATATAATATTGTTCATCATTTGCTTATGCACAATTTTTCTAATATAATATATTACTTATTCTCTATTTGACTGCATGATATTGGTATAAAAAGACTACTTCTAATATTCTCAGCCTCTCCTGTTCACATTTGACTTTACTTGCCTCATCATGCTTCTTCGTCATTTTTCAGTATTTTTAATTCTCGCAAAAGTCATATTGGCCAAATTCATCATATTCGTTCTTTAATTTTATTTATTCTTATTTTTTTTATAAAAATATTCACGGCCTTAGTTTCTGTCTTTTTATAATTAAATCCAGTGAATTCTTTTTCTCCAACTTTTTGTAGAACTTAGTTCTTTATCTTGCGAAAATGCAAAACCCAAAATCGTGTTATTTTTAGGTTTTAATTTTTCACTTAATTTTTTTATTATAAAACTATGAAGTAATTTATCACTTTAAAATTTCGATGAAATGCGCAAACTTTATAAAACTCGCCGACTCGCATTGTTATTTTTTTATAAAGGGAGGTTCTTTCAAATCGTACAATTTTTAAAATTTCAATATAACAGTTTAATAAAAGTCTTATTTCTTATAAACTTGGGACAATTATGGCATTATTTATGACTGTAGTCCTATAAGTGTTATTTACGATTACGGTTCCTATGTATAAATAAACAAGAATAATATAAAGTAACCACAATAACCAAAAAATGGTCAAAGTTTGATCAAAGCTATGAAATGCACTTAAGATCATAATTTTCAAACTCTATAGTTTTTTGTTCTATTTATTTCCATGACAGTTACGATCAATACTTTATCTAAGTTTCGGTTTAAGTTGTAAATAATTTGATCATTGTTATTACATATTAACGACAATATGCAAGAAGGGTCAAAAATAAACTGATAATGACTGGAATCTGTTGAGTTTATTTTAAAAAAAATTGAAAAATGTTGATACATTTTTAAAAATATATTGTGATATGTTAATCTATAAAATTATTATTACACAATCTAGTAATGTTTAACATAGATTGAATAAGCAGTTAGACACATACGAGTACTCTGTCCAATTCTTGAAGAAAGAATTTGATAATTCATTCTGAAGTAATGCTATAAACTGTCATCTAACCCTTAACTAACAATCCTTTAATCTTCGTAGGCTATCTTAGCGTTCATAATTATTTATCAATCATCCTACTCCTAAACCTAATTCTCTCTTAAATTCGCCTATTCTATTTATGTCCTCTAACTTTAACTTAATTAACAATGACATTGACTACATTGAATCAAATAATATCCATCTGCTCAAGTTAACCTTTTTATTTATTTTCAAATATATTTTAATAATATATCTCATTTTATATATTTTAATATATTGTTACACTCTGTGTTATGCAATTTGTAATATGTATTATACTATATATTGTAATACATATATATTATATGTTTAACAATTGCACTTGTAAGTCTACTTGTAGCTATTCTGCGTACTATATGTTCAAAATAAAATAAAATAAAAAAATAAAAAATGCTTCTTCACACACTTGATAAAATGTAAATAATTTTCATCAATAAAAATAGCAATCAAATTTTATCACAATGCATTTAGTTTTCATTAGTAGATATTAATTTTTTTCAAAAGATTTTGATAACATTAGATTTTATATACTATTAAATATTTTTAAATTAGTCTTAATATATTTCTACTTAGTTTCTATAGAAATAATTCGATGTTTTTAAAATGATTATTAGCTCCTTTACTATATATAACGACCATTCATAGAAGATACAAGGCACGCACGGTCTACGGCCTACGGTACGATGCTGCCCTCACATAACTTCGCCACGCTTGCTAGCCGGATCGCACATCACCCGAGATCAGTGGTGCACATTCTAATTTAATATTTTATAATAAATTTTAAAGTAATTAATACAAGGTCCAGTATATGTGAATCATATGGGTTTAAGCTATAAATGATATCGTGCCCTTATTTGTAAGCAATATCGAAACTACATTGGAAAAGATTATGAGCAACTTATTGGTAAAGTGAGAATTTCCTGAAACTTTTTTGTCACAATGAATATGACAAGAAAAAATAGAGAAAAATCTCAAAGATAACACAAAAAAAGTATTTCTTAAGTTTATTTATTATATAGGCTCGCTCGTATGTAAGAACTAGAGAACACTGCGATTTGAATCAGAGGTCCAGGTTTCTATACTCGCCAAGAGCAACCATTTGGAGTCATTCGGAAATATAGTTAGCAAAATGTTTTTCTAGGAAAAAAAACCCTTACCCGGCATTACTGCATTAATAAAAATTCGCCAATTTTACAGAAATCGTTTATAATATA
>NW_020539725.1:40775826-40792279 GCF_003426905.1 Ctenocephalides felis | reverse complement strand
AGCGTAAACACAGAAAATAAAAAATGTAACAGTTGATAATTAATGTCCAATACAAATGACCGAGGCCAAACAAAAATTTGTTCGTTGTACAGAAGCTATTTGTTTTCGTGTCCTAATTAATTTCCAGACTTAATGAGAATCACAATCTGAAATAATATTCAACAAACCGTTCCTTGCCTCGCGATAATTCATTTGAAGTATTAGTAGACGATTGAAATGTACGGACGGAACTCAAAGTGCATATTTGCGAGAAAGCTTTTGAAGTTTCTGTCTATGCAACGAAAACATTTCAGAGCGAAACAAAGACTAATAACATAATGAAATAATTAATGATTATGAAAACATAATTTAATTTCATTTAAACGGGATGCTCGTCGAGAGAGGGTAATTAATCACCCCTTTTTAGCGAGTCACGAATATTAATAATCTCTCTTTTGCGCCTTGTTTTTCCACAAAACAATGATCTCCACGTTTTCCAACATTTTGTTAATAAGTTGTTGCCATTTAGCCAGTGACACACTCGATCACTTTCTAGAAACAATTGGTGGTATTTTGCGTCCGTTTTACATCTTTGCCAGAAAATAATTAAATAATAAACTAGTGGTGCATGGCCATGTGCCTTTCATATACTAATTTAAAATTTTTAATGCTTTATTTTTTTTTGAATTTTTTGATACTTTTCAAAGCAATCGCACTGTGTCGCTATTTTAGAGAACGCAGTTTTAAACATTATCAATCTTGGTACGGAACCCATATAAATGTAAGCAAAATTTGTACTAACTATTAAAATTTTTATAAAATATCTGATTATTTGATAAACATATGTCTAATAATTATTTTTAATCGCCAAATGGTATTTTCTAGTTTTTCTTATTGGCTCACCGAAATTGCCGTCCAAAAATTTAACCAATTCTTTATTATGTAAATACAAGTAATTTGTGAATCATTCAAAATGGATTTTAGATTCCATTTTCTCAAAATTGTTAATTTTGAGACATATGCATGTCAAATTTTACGACCTTTCACAACGAATCAGAGCGGCTGGACCTGCCTTTATCAAAAACTAATCAACACACTTTTCCATTAATAGCAAAGAATTGTTTCTTTGAATCACTCTAATCGGTTGATCCTTATTCTTAAAATCGTAGATAAAAATTTGTATCTGAAGATATTTACATACATTCATTCATATACCCACACACACCCACATTTATCAATTTTTTCTAAAGTATGCCAAAATGTTCAAGAGGTCTTGAAACGTAAAAGTCAAAAATGTTCTTTTTTACGGAATGTTAATAATATTTAATTTAATTAAGTTTCTGAAGTAGAAGCCAACTTGCTTGTTTTTTCAACATTTTACGTTATTCTGAATTCTTTGAAGCCAAAATTGAAAAAAATGTGTTAGGCAAAGTTTGATCTTTCGTCAAATTGATCTTCTGCAAGTGTTAACACTGAAACACTAATACTAATATTTTTTCAGAAGAATTCTCAGTGCCAGATTTACCTTCCATTGTGATATGACACAATTTTATTAATAAATCAATTTTTCACTTAAATATATTAGTAATACTTTAAATATTCCAAGATTCAAATCAACCAAACAACTGAGACAAAAAAATCCCAATGTGATCCCAGAAATGTGCAGTTCAAGTGGACTCTGTCCAATGTATGAACTGTGTTAGCGTCTTCGCCGTTCTACAGACATCATGAATTACATTAAAACTAAGCAGAGCTTTTACTAAAACACATAACAAGAACTATAGAGTTGTTCAAGCAAAACCGACAAAAACAAAACAAGAACTATGTACTCGGACTCTTTCGCTCTATTCGGAACAAAGTGAAAAGTTAAAAATTCAAGACAAAAACAAACTTACCAAACCAACCTACCCCTTCCAAATTAAGTTTAAATTATGTGTTTGCTTGATCTTTTATTTTCTACGGATAGGACATAAGAAACTCTAGAAAAAAGGTTAAGGATTCTGAAACAATTTATCGTTGAGAGAATCAATATAATGAATTTCTGAAAACAAATTATAAGAAACATTTATTTATGATATTGGGAAGTTGTTTGAAGCAAAAATGCAATTTGCACATCTATTTCTGGATTCCTTATATTTCTTAAATTTTCGTGTTAGGTACTTTTTACTAAGTGTTATACAATATTTCACTATGAAACAAAACAAATGTCTGTTGGTGATTTCCATAAATTATTTGTGGAGATGTGTAAGAGAGGCAATAAATCTTTTTGTAAAGACTCTTTAGGACGACCGTTTCAGACAAACGCTTCAGTATTTTATCACCACACTTTTCTGCCAACGTGTCAAGATTTTAGGAGGCGTGAATCGTGAAATAACTGACGTAGTGCATGGCGATTTTTCATTTCGAATATAAACAAATTAAACGTGAAATCAGCACGAAAAACTATGGTTGAAAAGTAATTTCACAAATTTACCTTGAATGAATTGCATACCTACAGCTTTAAGTTACAAATTTAATTAATTGCCTTTTTTTACTTTGTGGCCATTTTAAGTGTTTGGCACAAACATCAAAAAAAAAATATTTTGATGACCTTAAGAGTCATAGGAACACCAATTTAATAAAAGTACTGCTTAATAATCGGTGGCGTTTTTTTATATTTTTACCATCTACTTTTACATTCAAATATTTTTAAATTCAAATTTTAAGGTCAAATTATAGCTGATTTTGTTCTTTCTAATTTTTGAAGATTTTGATATATTTTTTAGCTTTTTTAAAAATAGCAGAAATGTTATACAAATTATTTTTCAACATTTATAGAAACAAGCCGTATCATCAATTAAAAAAAATTCATTTATCATTTTTGAACTGAATTATTTTCAATACTGGCCTCATAGGAAACGCATTTCACACATAGCTTATTAATAATTCGCTTCAGTTTATTTCCTCTATTTTCAATTTATCTTATCCATATAACCCAATGGAATTTTTACAGCGTGTGACATACATTTCGCGATAGCTTTAATAATGAAAAATAAAAAAAATCCATTTGTATTGGAAACGCAAAGTTTACGACCGATGCATATCATATTTATACGTTTCATGGGCGACACAACGCCCGTTTTGATCAACGTAAAGAATGAACAGATGTAATAACGCCCGGCATTAGAATTATGTATTGATGTTTATTGGAAATATTGATGGTGTTTCATATCGTAGAATTTGCAGTAAAAATTCAGTTAATAATTTAACAGGAGGTATTGTGTGACATAGAAAATACCATTGTTATTTATGAAATGTGAGGGTTTCTTAAAATTATGTGCTAGACGTGTCATACTATATAAATTCTGTATAATCTGATGGAATTTAATAATAGGCAAGCATAGTTTGACTTTATTTATTTTAAAACAAATACTTTTTTTTAACTATGTTTTATTTAGCAATCAGAAATACATAAAGATTCCTATGAGAGCTAAATTGACAATAATTAAGAGCGATGCTTAAGAAGAACTCCAATGAGATCTTCTCAGTTTTACAATTAATATGATAATATTATATTAGACCTAATCTAAAACTAAATCTAAATGCCATTGCCGTTTCAATCTCCTTATGCCAAAAGGTTGAATAATGTCAACTATTGATGGGTTCGAATGTGAGTCCAGTTTGCGTTTGTATTTTTCCTTGAATTCTTTGAACGTTAATTGCACCGTTTTCATGTTGAGGTCGCTGGTTTCCTTTATCACGAATCACGGAAATTTATGAATTGTACGTAAAATTTTTAACATAATGCATTAGAGCTATATTTGATTTGTAAGCACATCCCCAGAGCTCAATTCCGTAGGTCCAGATTGATTTAATAATTGATTTATATAGCAGCAACTTATTTTGTTTTTATATGGCTTTTCCAAGTAAGTCTGCTGTCTAAATGGAGACCAAGATATTTCACTATGTTCTGTTTCGGAATCTGGACGTTATTTAAATAAATTGGAGTACATACTAATAAACATATTTATTCATTTTTATATATTCGTTAAGAACTAATGATCTGCTGAGTAATGTAAGCTTTTGTAATGCTTTATTAATTTTTGTAATATTTACCCGGCGCTTCCCACCATTGTGACGGCTATGTTTTCGATTTGACCCTATTTGAGGAGCGATTCTGTAGCATAAATTTTGCATAGCTTCCCTAATTCAAAAAGTTACCTTAGCACGTTACTTGGCTATTAAAACACCTGTAATTTAATTACCTGTGAAGCTAACGAATGAAACCAAGATTACTTCTAATATTCTAATCTAATTCTAACATTTTTTTCGATTATACCTGTTAAAACAGTAGTATGTGCGAGAAATTAATATAGTTGAATTAAATACCAAATTTAGTAAAAAAATATTTTTTGTAATTTTTTAAATAAAAACGGGTCTTTTCAGACCAGATTATATCAAATTTTAGGTATAACTTGGATTCAATAGAAACACTAAGCTTTTAATTTATATTTTCAAATTTTGTTGTACATATTTCAACATCACTTTTCAATTACTCTGATCGCTCATGTAATTTTGCAAATGAAAAATGCCCATATATTTTCAAAGTCTATTTCTTACAAAATTTCATTCCCTACAATCTGTTATCAAAACGGTTCTAATATTCCAAAGAAAAACGCGAATCATCTAATGCGCTTCCATTACCTGATTTAATATTTAATTAAGATTAACACTATTCCCTGATACATCATGATTGACAGGCCGCTGTGCAAATTGCCTGTATACCTACCAACGCCGTATGTAGCTTATTTGTGTATCCATTTACATGAATTTATATATGGGTATAATATAGTGTGTGGCACATGATAGACATGGATAACACTGGAGCTCAACTTTATTCAAATTGAAGGTAATAATCGAATTACCTATAATCAGAGAAACATACAGGTTATGGATATCAAATATTGATTAGTTTGGCAATCGTTATTTATTGTACTGATCATTACACTATACACAATTTTCAATTATTACAAATGAAACTTTTTTTTCAAGTGGCAAGCCAAAACAATTGCCTCATCTCTATGTTATAAACGATTTCTGTAAAATTGGTGAATTTTTATTAATGCAGCAATGCCGGGTAAGGGTTTTTTTCACTAGAAAACATTTTGCTAACTATATTTCCAAATGACTCCAAATGGTTGCTCTTGGCGAGTATAGAAACCTGGACCTCTGATTCAAATCGCTGTGTTCTCTAGTCACTTACATACGAGCGAGCCTATATGATGAATAAAAATATGGAATAGGTATTCCTTTTTATATCACTTTTAAAACTTTTATTTTTTCTTGTCATACACATTGTGATTAAAAAGGTTCCAAAGTTTCTCATTTTACCAATGAGTGCCTCATAATCTTTTCAAAGTAGTTTTGATATTGTTTACAAATAAAGGTATGATATCATTTATAGCTTGAACCTATATGATTCACCTATATTAGACCTTCTATTAATTACTATGAAATTTATTATAAAATATTAAATTAGAATGTGCATCACTGATCTCGGGTGATGTGCGATCCG
Organism: Ctenocephalides felis; assembly: GCF_003426905.1. Taxonomy (NCBI): domain Eukaryota; kingdom Metazoa; phylum Arthropoda; class Insecta; order Siphonaptera; family Pulicidae; genus Ctenocephalides; species Ctenocephalides felis. The sequence continues at coordinate 40,786,746 of NW_020539725.1, read as the reverse complement.
GCTACCAAGCGTGGCGAAGTTATGTGAGGGCAGCATCGTACCGTAGGCCGTAGACCGTGCGTGCCTTGTATCTTCTATGAATGGTCGTTATATATAGTAAAGGAGCTAATAATCATTTCTAAAACATCGAATTATTTTTAAATAAACTTAATCAAAACTTAGTAGAAATTTATGAAGAATTATTTGAAAATATATAATAGTATAAAAAAGCTGATGCTATCAAAACCTCTTGAAAGAAAATTAATATTTACTAAGGAAAACTAAATGCATCGTGCTAAAATTTGATTGCTATTTTCATTAATGAATACCACATACATGACATCGAATATGTGAAGTAACGTTTCAGAATGACATTATTTATCCGAGCATTGGATGAAGTATGTGTTTATCTGCTTATACAACATAAGTTAGATCACTGGCATGTGTAATAATAATTTTATATATCAACATATCAAAAAATGTTTTTGATTGATTAAATATTTTCAAAAAATTTTCTTTAAAACTCAACCGATTCGCAAGCATTCGACAGTTTCCATTCCCCGGTGGAGAAGGTTAATATGGTATAAACAATAATTAGATTCTTCATAAATATTTTCATATAATATCAAAACATCTAGTAATTGCATTTATATATTAACACATTTTTAACCGAAACATAGTGAGAGTATTGAACGTAACTATTATGAAAAAAATTAGAATAATTTTTTAGAGCTTTGGTCAAACTGTGAGTATTTTTTGTTTTCTGTAGTTATATTTTATTATTTTTGTATGTTTATACATTAGAACCGTAATCGTAAATAATATTTCTAGGACTACAGTTATAAACAATGACATAATTGCCCTAAGTTTTTAAAAAATAAGACTCTTTGTTAAACTTGTATATTAAAATTTTCCAAATCGGTTTATTTGAAAGGCTCTCTTTCATGAAAAAACAGTAACTAGTGGGGTGTATGGCATCGTGCCTTAAGGCAAATTGCTGAAACTTCGTAACAAAATGTTCGAGGAATATTAAATGTTTTCAGATAGATTATTATAAATATTGTAACATTGTCTAATATTTATAAGAATTATATAAAATGAATTGCAAAGTTGAAATTATTTGTTTAAAGTTTATAAGAAATTTAGTCCGAATTGAATAAAATTTCAATTATTTTCGATACACAAAAAATTTTTTTTTTTTAAAAAAAATTAAAAAATAATTTTGAAACAATTTTTTTTATTCTAAAATCAATTATTTTGTTAAAAGAAGCAGATATTTCTTTGAATCATTTGAATCGGACGCTTAGTTTCCTCAAAAACTGCCATTTTTTGCACATTTAGCTCTGTATCTTCGAAATGCCTTTGCCAAAAACTAATAACCACTTCTCACAATCATTACAAACTGATTTCTATTTTCTGCAGTCTTTGCTCTTTATCTCCGTAACTGCTCGAATTGCCTTTGCCAAAAACTAATCTGCACATCTCGCTATCAATAGGAATCGAATGTTTTTTGAACCGTTGTTGCACGGTTGATCCGTGCGGCACACACACACATCCATTTTTTCTGAGGTATACCAAAATGTTCAAGAACCTTCAAAACGCGAAGAAATGTGAAAATTTTTAATTTTGATTTTTGGACGATTACAATAACTTACCCTACGGGAAGTTAATAAGGTGTGTCGGCAAGTTCTATCAAGTTTGCGCATTTAATCGGAATTATAAAGTGGTTTAAGGCTTCATAATAAAATATTCAAGTAAAAAATTGAAAACCAAAAAATTACACAATTTTTGTTTTGCGTTTTTGCAAGATAAAGAATGAAGTTCTACAAAAAGTTGAATTTAATTATGAAAATTAAAAGAAACCAAGATCATTCTTGACGAAAAAAGATGAATGAATAAAATTAAAAGTTGAATAGGAAGAATTTGGTCAATATGACTTTCGCGAGAATTAAAAGTATAGAAAATTAACGAAAAAGCATGATGAGGCAATTAAAATAAAATGTGGACTAGAGAGGATGAGAATATTAGAAGTAGTGTTTTTACACCCATAGCATGCAGATAAGTGGAGAACGATTAATAGATTAATTTAGAAAAAAATGCATAAGAAAATGATATACAATATTATATAACAAGGCCATATTTTTTTAAAAAAATATATTATAAAATGGTTACAATCTCTCCGCCTACGCCTCTATGCCTCTACGCGTACAGTGTGCGTGTGCCTACGTCCTGGCGTGTGAGTGTCTGTTTGTGAATACGAAATATCGCCCATGAAACATATATGGTTTTACTTCTATTTGTTAGATGGAAGAGAAACTTTACTGCCAGACGTGATACGTCCGAAAGCATTCCTTTTTTTCGCACGAATGTCGACGGGTTTTTCGGAAACTTTAAGCGTTTTTAATAAAACACTGATGAGAAGAAATTGGAGCGCTTGGGCTTTAATAAAGGATGAAGGTCTACAAAGCAAGGACGGTTGTGACGGGTATAAAAATAGGTTAAAAACAATAGGGATAATTACCGAAAGGATTTATAATAACTTTTAATTTCAAAAACATATAGTTATTTAAACAAAGCTCATGAATATAATATAACAATATTTGTAATATTTTTGCTTTTTGCATTAAAAAAAAAGAATAAATAACAAAATTATTTATTCCAATAAACGTTTCAACACTTGATGTGTGTCATCATTCAGTAATCTAAAAAACATATAACATAAATACATAGTTGATGATAAATATAAATATATAAAAGGAGGAAATTATACATTCCAAACCAGGAAAAACAACAGAAAAAATTAATTATGATGTAAAATTGATTGAACACTAAATTTGTGTAAAATAATAAAATACTATTATTTTAACAAACGAGAAATAGAAGGAGCACATATTGCCCTCCTATATTTAATGTTATTGATAGCATTGCATTGTGGACACTGATCAAGGTTGAAACGCAGTGTAATGAAAGAGTGGGAGAGAGTTGTGAGAAACGAAAGGGGAAAGAAAAACAGAGAAGAAATATAACGAACGAAAGATTCTATAACAATATATAACAAAACATAACTGTTTGAAACAAAGTTAACAACAAACTCTGTAATTATTTTTTCGAAATATGTAACGTCTATTACATGTTAACCGAAATTTCAAAAAGATACCCAACCCCTCATTTGTCTTATTATTAGATTTGTGTGTTCAGATATAAAAACTGCAGTTGTAATAAATCATGCAAATACGAGATAATGAGTGTTATTTTTTATATCCTTAACGGTTTTACATTCCGGCGTCGGCCCTCCGTTCTCGTAAGTACACAAGCCAGAATAAAAATATATTATCCGGCTATGCAACGAACGTGTTTAGCGGCGCTAATTCATGTGTTTTTTGCCATTCCTCAGCCAGAATTATTTTCCATATTTAGCTTTTTCTTAATAATAACGCTCTTTAAATACAAAAGCGACCGTCGCCACTTATGCTAAATAGTATGCAGTCGTACTAAATCCTAATAACAGTAATAATAAAATTGAAAAATTGTTCAGTTTTTTCGTGTTATTTGTATGTCGGGTGAAATTATTTTGTTGGACCTTGTAGAAGAATTTTTAAAATTAAACGATATCACAAATTCTACTCAACTTATTTATGCCATTGATACTCACCTTCCGAATTCATAGTTTGCTGTAAAAATTTGTTTCAGAAATTTTTCTTTCGAACTCAAACGTCTTTGTTTCGATATGGTTTTAAATATTTTCATTCAATTTTTTTTTAATTCAATTTTTATGTAATCTAACATTTTTTAATATCTAATTGACCAATGAAATTTTTATTTACATCGAGATGGTTATCTAATATCTTCAAATTTAAAAATAGTACTTATGAACAAAAATGCATAAGTTTCAGCAATCAGCTACATAAGAGCTTTGAATTAGTTATTGCCTAAGATTTCGAATGCCTAAATTAATTACCGCATTAAGGAGGTTACATAGTACTTCATGCATTATAAATTTCTAGCATTGGTCATTACTCATTACTACACAATAATCCTTGATTATACCAATGACAAAACGTTTGTCGGAGTTTACTGGATTCAGATCGATCGGTTAAAGAAAGCTCTGTTTATTCCCTTGAATAAAGCCCAAGAAGAAGGCAAACATCTAAACAAAATAAATAATGTACAAACATCCTGGGCGGACAGTTAGAAATACGTCGTTGCCTTTTGACTGGAGACGTCTTGTGTCTATTTACTGTTTGAATAAAACACTGTATATTTTTGTTATATCTTTGAACATAGTTTAAATCATGTGATAAATTTTATGTTTTTATAAAAATCTATTTGGCTGTAAAATATTTATGAACTTTTAAATACTAGGTTGTGGCAACTAAGTAAGTGCGATTTTTAGCTTACATAGATTCAATTGAATTCGGTTTACCGAAGAATTTAAAATGTAAAATACATTTTGTTAATTTATTTTACATTTGAAAAAGTAGGCAAGTTAGATGAATATGAGTAAAAAAGAGTTTTTTGATCAATTGCGTAGTTTTTTGTTTGGAGTTCGTTTAAAAGATGGGAAATCAAGTTAAAAATTGTTGTCATATTTTGCTTTTTTCTGCAAAGTTAATAATGCATCTTAATCATACAAAAAATTATAAGCTGTTTATAGAAACAAATCCTTAAAAAACAGCAGTGTCAAAATTGGTTTGCCAACTTTTGTTTTGGTCATCCTTAACTGAAAGATGAAAAACGCCCTGGTTGTCCAATTGGAGTTGATTCAAAGGAATTGTTACTTTTATTCTTACTACCAAATTGAACGTTAATTCTGATGTCTACAATGAACAACTATAGAAGTTGAACAGCGCAGTCGAAGGAAAACAAAATTTATTCCATTATTGACATCATATTTTGGACACTCTTATTGGGATATTATTCATATTCACTATAAGCCCTGATCTTGCACCTTCTGATTATTTTTGGTTTTAATCTTTAGATAACCCCTTGAACAGTAAACAATTCAATGATGCCAAATGGTGTCAAATCAAATCTGATCCAGTTTTTCTGATTATAAAAACCAGAAGTTTCATGAGAGTGTAATAATGGTGCGGCTTTAACAAGAAGTCATTGATCAAATGGACAGCAAAAGTCTGCAATTCTCAGTTACCAACTAAATGTACTGAATTTATTTTCTAATTATAAATTTTGTATATTACAGAATTTGTCTGAATACCAATATATTTTTTGGTCTGGTATGTTTTCAATATAACTTCTTTTATCATAAAGACAAAAAATAATTTAATCAGATATCTGGTTGCGCATATAATATCGATAATACCTATTAAAACCTCCCTCAAACTTTATATTTTAACAGCAGATTTAAAAGTTGTTCGCATGCCGATTTTATTATGCACATAAATCACGTTATGATCAGCCCATTTCTCAATAAAAAACTCTCGACATGGTGCTTTTTGTAAATACCGCGGTCAGATATACGCGATTGAAGTTAACTGTTCTAATTATAAATACAAAAGTTACGCGATGCGCGCCCTGATTTATGGAGCATGTTAGGGGCGGTCGGAAAAAACACAGCAACCCTATTTGAGCCCGATACAGGCAGTGTATGAGCTTTTTGCCTGTCGTTCTACCCGATTCGTAATTTGTGCCAATTTCAGTTTATCTTGCCCGAGCTCGTTCAGGTGTTAAATGGGCTACTGAAAGCCGCAACAGAGGCGGGATTATTGAGAATGAACTATGCATTCGAGATATATTTCAAATGCTGAGAAATTTCTTGATGACAATTTGTAGTATATAACATTTTTTAATTTACCGTTTTTATATTCTACATTATTTTATATTGTCAACAAACATCAATTAGGGTAGGCTGGGCTTAAACATCTGCTTAATTCTTTGTTTCCGCCTGAACTTTTCCTTTATCCTTGAATGTATTATTTTTGTGTTCCAACCATAAATTGTGAATAAATAATTTAATTTTCCAATCGCCCTTGTTGTCTGTAAATTAATGGAAAAATCTCTATAATCTCCCTGTCCTGCGGAAAATAGGATTAAAAGATTTCGTTCCTCTCGTTTCACCTGTTTGGTAAATATTTGAATTGTCCCTTTCATGCAAGCGCGTGTAAATACGCACGCGGCAAATTGACGCCGCTTTTGACATTAAAATACCTTCCCAGGGCGTGATTTACTTAAATTAATTCTGAGGGTGAAGTCGTACTGTTAGGGAAAGTTCTTCTTTGTTGAATTGTTAAGTGGAAGAAAGTTTGTGATTGTTTGGCAATTTTTATCTGAGCTACATATCTGTTGATTCAGAAGTGGGATGAAATCATATTTCGATATAAACATTATTAACCGATCAACCGATTTGAATAATTCAAAAAACATTCGATTCGTATTGATAAGGCGACGTGCTGATTAGTTTTTGGCGAAAGCAGGTCTATCCGTTCCGGAGATACGGGGCAAAAAGTGCCAAAAATGGTAACTGAGTTTTTAAGAGAACGGAGAGAACGGATTTTAATAATTCAAAAAACATTTTACTTGTATTGACAAGATGAAGAATTGATCAAATTTTATAAAGGCAGGTCTAGCGGTTTTGGAGATCTAATGAAAAAAGTTAAAAAAGCCATTTGGCGGTCAAAAATGATCATTAGACATATGCATATCAAATGATCAGATACTTTATAGAGATTTTAACAAGAAGTATAAATTTTGTTTACATTTCTATGGGTTTATCCAATGTTTATCCGTTACACGGCGACGCGGCGCTTTCGCGCTTTGACATTTCGTCTCTATGCAGTTAAAGCAGTACGATTGCTTTGAAAAAAAGTGCAGATTTTCTAAAATATGTCAAAATAAAGAAAACATTTTTTATTTCAATAATTTTTTTTCAAAAAAAGTAACTTTTTGTCAAATTTGTAGTTTCTCAAAAATCTAATTTTTTCGAAGTAAAATTTTCTCAAAAATGTTAATCGTTTTAAAAAAATAATAATTTTTGCTACCGGAAGTTCCAGCAATTTGCCTTAAGGCACGATGCCATGCGCCCCACTAGTTTGGTATTTATAATAATTCATTAAAATTAGTAGCAAACCATCAGTTATTCCAACTGGAGATAAAAATAATGCTTAAGCATTTATCCCCAGTTGGAATAACTGATGCTTTCTGGATATGCATTTTTATTCTAACAAACAAACGTTTTGCATTTCATTGTCTCTTGTAGTTACACCTATATAGTTATAATAATAATATCATTTATTTTATTATATTTAAATTAACCAGATCAGACATTTACTTATAAAAAAGTACATTTTGTGCCTCAGAAAATTTATACTACTAACTCAAGAAAGAATTCAATACATACTTTTTGTATATTGTAGTAAAATCTTGACATATTTGCACCTTTTAGTTATATTTATTATTCCATAAAACCAAGCTATGGTCAACCTTGTATCAAAGATAATATTAAAAATGGGTAGTACTGTCGTTGGGCAAATTCATGGGCTGAGTTAAACTCCAACTAGATTCAAAAAGAGTGTAAGAGATTTTTCATCTATATTATCAAGTGAAAGTTGACATCGCTACTGCACGATGTCAGGTTGTTCGGAGCTGAGTTTAAACTCACGAGCCCGTGAGCTGAACCATTGCACCATGGATCACATCAAATCATAGATAGTGGATCAAAAATATATTTTGATCTATGATATATGTCTGAATTAAAAAAAGCCCTTTTGGGTATTGCAGTATTAGTAGACTACATACTCCTAAAGATTTCAGGTGTACCTCAGGGTAGAACAATCACTTTTTAAAAATATTTTGTTTAGTGATGCATTGAAATATTATTATATATATAAATTTCTAGCAACATGTTACTTTTCTATTAGTTTTGAAATGTAAGTTTCAATAAATCTTCTATCTAGTTTACATCCATTACATTATTCCGATACAAACATTTCCTTTCAGAAGAAATTTACCCAATGCAAGTTTAGTTTCCATGGTGTGCGTGAACCGTCGCTCGGGTTAAAAACAAACCCAGCCGCAAGTTATATTGAATCGTAAAGTGATATATAAATAAATTACACGTGAATCTCGTTTAAATTTTACAATAGATTTTTCCTCGATGCCTTTGCATTATCCTGGCCGTGTGCAGTGCCTCGTTTTTGCTTCTAATTGTATTCGAACGGCTATGGCGTGACTGGCGCTAGCTTTTCTGTGCATATTAATGACTTTGCATTGCCTGTTAAATACTGTATCGACGAGCTTTCAAATCTGTGGGTAATTAAAATTAATAATCATATGAAATTGTGTTTTGATATCTATTTGAGGAGCCGACAATGCGATGATGAGCTGTTCAATTCAAAGCTTTCGATTCTATATACGCTATAGAATCGTATTTTGTCTATATACGATAATATAATCACGATAATTTCATCTATATACTTACTTAATTTTTACTACATATTTTAATTTTTACATAATTTCATTATTTATCAAGTAGCCTTACAAGTGTTGATTTTCTGGGAAAACTTATTCCCTTGGGCTGTTCTGCTGTACATTTTGGTAAAAGACCGTAATGCTTCTGGTTCATGATATTAGTTATTCACAGCCATAAATTTTGAATTAAACTTATTTTCTTAATTATGTATAAACGCTAAATAAGTAACATGGACTTTCTGATATGACTTAACAATGTGATGATAACCACAATAAACGTATAGTTTATTTGATACATAGTTTCTTTGCTTTAAGTGTAAGTTCTAAGGACAAGGACATAGCACATTATACCAAAATTTAAGAAATATTCATAATCCAACCACTTCTTGTAGGCCTATATTTTTTAGCCTATACGTTTAGACCACGAACTTCGTCTAATAAGCAAAGTTACATTGAAATCGTTAACAAATTCAACAAATAATAATGAAAAAACGTCTCAGCTAATTTTACTGTAAACTAATATGCACGATTTCCAAGTTTTATCCCTTATCTATCACAAAGAGTTTTTTAAATTATAAAAATCTATTCAGTTTTTTTGCGGAGACGACAAATTTATATATTGACTATTTGCTAATTATAAGGGAATGGCTCAACCGATCGTCTTACAATATCGTATATAAGCTGAATAAATGAGCTATATCCATCGATGAAATTAATAAAACTCTTCATTGAACTTGAATTTTACCTTGCTTCTTCGCTTCTTATTACAAAAGCAGAATCAACGATCATCCAAACGATTTAGCAAGGAAAAATACGTAAAAATCTAGCCCATCAGACTAAAGTAAAATATCCATTAATCTTATTTTATTTTGTAATATTTTTTTTACTTCACTATTACATTATGTTAATAATTAGTAGCGATGTTAATTTTTTTTTTTTTATATCATACTTTGAGTATGCTCCGCTAGGCAAGCTATCTTGAAGCTTCAACGATTAGCCTAATATTTCATGTATAAAGTTAGTTAGATTTTCGCATTTATAGACAGTACCATAGCGTTGTTATCGCAACGCTATATTAAGCTTCTTTTCTTGCACTAACAACTGTCAAAATGCTATGTATTTACTGTGTCATCAGTTGTTTTAGATATAAAACCTAATTTTACGTATGTTTTTAAATAATGCACATCTGGAAGGTGTAGTTATGATAACTATCTTTTTTGCATTTGTGCGTTTTTCTAAGTTAGACTTAGAATCTAAAACATCTGACTGTACAGCAAATACATAGCATTTTGGCAGTTTTTTATTACCAATTATATGAAGAAATAAGCGTAACATAGCGTTTCTTAACAACGAATTTTTATTTCACAAAATAATTTGTTTCATAGACTTCTTTTGCTTTTATTGCTTCATTTTTTTCAGTATAGAAACATATCTTATAATACACATATAAAAAGAATTTATAAAAAATAAAAAAAATAGATTTAATAAACCTCCAAGAAAAACATCATATAAATATTGAATTATTATATACACTAAGAATATGTGTGTGAGGTGTGTGTGTTGTTTGCTAAAGCTCAGAAAAAAAATTATCCATTAATTTTTTCGCCAAATAAATAAACGTAGGAATAGAGTATTTTAAGGGGGTGCTATAATATATAATATATAATTTTATTCGGACTTTTACTAATTAACTTTTTGAGAATCGGAATATTCGACCGTACCTTATCACCGCGTGTACTGTATGTGTTCCCGTTCCCACAAGATAGTCCCTGATACAAGTTACTGCCTGGGAGTGCACCTCATAAAATTCAGTATAGTTACCGTGGGGCTTTATTCTATTTATTCTACAATGGTATTATTATCAATTTGCGTCGTCACCGGTATATCGGGCAGCCGCTATGTTAATATTAGAAAGACCGAAAACATTGTTGTACATATTGACATGACGGAGCGGGTACACCGTTGGATATATATTTGTCCAGTTATAAATAGCTAAATAAAGATTCATGTTGACATTTTTGTCATAAAGATGCTACTGGATGTATTACGAAAGAGATGTGGTGGACATGGTTATTTTGTTTTTTAACTTTTTTATTAATGATTGACTTGTTTACGTTGGAAGAATATTTGATGAGTATGGGATACATGTGATGTCTTCATGTTTGACATAATTGTTTTTGCGATAATTTTTGAAAATGACTCACTCGTGGACATGTGGGTCAGGCGAATGGAACTGATCAGAGGTATTGATCTCTTTAGAATGTCTGATGTCAAGTAGCAGTGGCAACCATTTTCACTTGGAATATATATAGCAATATATTTCCAATTGAAAATAGCCTTACCCGGTATTACTGCAACTATGAAATGAAAAATCGCCCTATTGCTTGTAATAATGATAAATTTATAAGACTTGAGACTTAAGATTGAGATACTGTTTAGGTTTCCATTTGAAAAACTGGCATAGTATGGAGTCAAATAGCCCAACAGCTTATAGTATTCAAAAATTCTGATTGCTGT
>NW_020539725.1:40740557-40774826 GCF_003426905.1 Ctenocephalides felis | reverse complement strand
TTAGCAAGTTTATGCCACTGATCTACTCATGACAGTATTTCTACAAATTTAGATTGGAGCGCATTCATAAATAACTAATGTATAATACTAATATTTAATTCAAAATAAATACTAGTAAGTAATTTTACGATGATTTATTAGACATCGATCTATAAAAATATTTTCATACATTCTGTCATTTCGTATTGCAAATATCATGACACTAAAATCTAACTTGGAGCAAATTTGCTCCATAGATTTTAGCCTGTTGTCAAAAAGATTGTGAATCTATTTAGCACACATTGAATTCTGACATTGTGACTATTTGTTAATTTTTGTTTTATTACTGAATAAACTTATATTATATCTAAGATAAAAGTATTCTGATTAATAAATTCCAAGCATAAAGTATTTCATATTCAAGACATTCCAATACCTCTCGGATTTTATTATAATTAATTGTCTTTAATAAAGGTCTGGTGCTGATATTGTTATCACGTCGAATAATTGACCTTATTATTTTAATATTGTCACTTTCTTAAGAGTGCTTGGAAATTTCATTATTTCTCAAACGCTCCATCTCGAGAAATAGCAGTTGCCGGGCCAAGGCGAACGAAATAGGATACAGAAAACTCAAACAAAAAACATAGACTTTGCTTCCTCGCAAAGAATGCAAAACAGGCGAATAATTTCATGGATTAAACGAAATACGACGTCTTCAATGCTATTCTTAAATGTAGGAACTATCTCATTAGGAAGTTATCTGTTTTATAGAATTTTATAATTCATAGTGGATGAAGATCCGCATTTCGAAAGAAAAACAGCCGTAAAATTTTATAGATTAAACAAAATTCAATGTCATGTATGATATTCTGAGAATCATAAGTGATGTGTAGGTTATTTCAATTTTTTTTGTGTTATTCATGATATGTGTCAGAGATTTCTACATACTCATGTCTGTCTATATTTTAAGTAAATATGAATTAAATTGAAAAATAGGGTAGAGCTGGGCTTAAAGGGTAAAAAAGTCATGTACCGATTTCACAAAAACAAGTAAAGTTAAGAATTGTGAAGAATTGTGAAACAATATTTGAAGGTAGAGGAAAAAAGATTTATAATCAGTCATCTTGATTTTTACGACATTGCTATTAGTACATAAACAAAATTTGAAAATCCATAACAAAAGTAGTTTCTTTTTTTGTTAGTATTTTAATTGTGATCAGTGTTCTTTAGTTTACGAGATCGATGGGTGGCTTGCTCCGAGCACAATATTAACATTTAAACAGATGGTATGTTCTCAAAAATGCGTTCTGCGATTTTGATGAAACTTACACACATTGTCACTATACTTTACCAAGATTGTGACCAAAGTTTGAAGTTGGATCGTTCAATAGTTTCTGAGATATGCCAGGTCGATGGGTGGCTTGCTCCATTCTCAGTATAATTTTTAAGTTTACATCATTTAATTGTCATATAAGATGTATTGTTCCTTTTAAGATAGATAAGTAAGATTCAACAGATTCTTATAAAACCTTTATAAAAGCTTACATCCAAGGACCAACTAAACTGTTTACTCTGGCAAAGTTGGTAACATTAAAAAATAGTAAATAAAAAAATAAATCACATTCAATTTCACAAAAGATAAATAAAATAAATTGTTATACCTGCCTCTACTATATTATATTCTTACCTTATCATGATTATTTCTTATAACCTAAAAACTTCAAAAAATAATCTGTCTATCCTCGAAAAAAATATTTTTTTCATCTAGTTATTTTTCTACTTGCTCATAAAAAGTTAAGATAATTTGTTTCACAATCTGTATAACATGAAAGTATCTTGAGAACAAAATTAACAGGTCTGAACGTACCTAAAATTTGCTCGCTTTTTACTTCTTGTGTAAGAAATATATTATAACATCTTATTCCAGAATAAAAATATAATTTTAGAACAATTTGGTACAATGGAATTTACATCAAAAATATTTTATGGTTAAATTTAGTGCTAATTATGAAAAATAGAGTAGCAAATAGAGCAACTTATCTTCATTGATTTTGGAATTCGCGATATATGTTACACTAATTCGTAGTTTATGGTGCAATAAAATCATGTTATTATTTATTTTTTTGATATTTTTTTCTAATTTTTAATGTTGGGAATCGCTGCCTTAAGTTTATATTCGTTTCGTTAGCGGAGACCGACTAATCGCATCCAGGAACAAAGACATGCTAAAGATATTGCATTAAGTAAATCCCTCGCAGAATCCTCATGGGAATATATCAACTTATAAAATTGATTACAAAGTTTGGCCTGGTCTGTTTATTCTCTTAACTTCCCGTGAATTCAATTAACCATTAACCAGATTAAATATTTTGAAAACTCTCTCATTAATATTAAATACATATCTTCTTTTATGTGGAAAAATTTAAAAAATTACAATGAGGATTACGTATTTATGCACTAGCTCTGTCATTGTTACTAACATTTATTTCTAACTTCCCAGCATCTAGAATGATCCCTTTAATAGATTTTTTTTAGACATTCTTAAGTCTCCTGTATATATTAGCATACAATCAAAACAATGAATGCATTTTTGTTGTTTCAGCTTAAAATTCTTTTTATAATACGGACTAAAGATGGGTAACTCATTCTGGAGTTATCACTCCGATATAACTCACGCCCTCGGAGTGAATTCGAGTCTCACAGGATTTTGTCATATCTGACTTCCCTAAACTGATACTAAATCTGTTAACATGTCCAGATATTTGCTTGAGATTTTTTAGTAATACAAAGATTTGGGTCGAAAGAAGTGTTTTTTTCTCGTCTCACAGCCAGTTGTAGGACTTTCCTGGTATATATTGTTTCAAAATAATGCTATTTTGAATTCTATATTCTGTATACGATAATGTTTGTCTGTAAATGAGCTCTTTCAATGGTATACAACCAGCTAAAAAATATTTAGTATTATTTTATAACTTTTACACAATTATAATTTTATAATTGTGTATAAGTAATAGTATGCTAATTAAACTACCTGATATATAATTAATTCTCGAAAAGAAAATAATAAAAGAATGTGAGGTATTATTATTTTTTGAAAAATATTATACACAAAGATTTGTTCTTATTTCATATATGAGGTTCACTGCATTATTTTCATGTAGAAATAAACATATTCAAAGAATTCTATATTTCTTTTAAAAAATAATTACAAAATTGATTTTGATTCCCAAGTTTTTTGTCAATTTGAGATTTGTATGCATATTGAAATGCATAAAATAGTAATTATTATAATAAAATGAACAAAATGTTTGAACTATCTGTAAACTATTTCCAAAGTCTTAATAAATCCTTAGATATGTTAACAACACACTAGAGAACACATTTGTGTCAAGTATTATGTTTTAAAGTTGTCGGAGTTGTGGAGTTGTTTAGTGGTTATAACTCCTCTCTGAAGCGGAGTTAAATCCTAACTGATACGACTTCGGATATGATAAGGTCATCTCTAATACGGACTATATTAAAATTACGTGTACTACATGCACATTATTTGGATTTAAAACGAATCTCATCAAAGTGCGCAAAACAATGCTCGGAGTAAAATTTTTACCTTATCAAAACGCTTTAGTCATTACAGTGAAATATATTTCTCTAAAATATGTCTACAGTTCATTACGATAATTTCAGTTCATTACGATAATTTCAGTTCATATTGTCAATATTCTTAAGCAAATTACTTTCGCGACAGTGGATCGTTCCTCCTGCATCACTAATTTGATCTCGACATTGTTTGAATAGATGGATTCCTTCAATCTCGTTCGTTGTTATCGCTGATGGCGTTAGACATCAATTGGGATTAATTGAAATCGCAAGTGTTGACTTCCATTTTAGATTTATTGAATTGATGCTTATGAATTAAGGAGAATTGATTTTAGGAATTGATTGAATCTGACTTATATTTATCGATTGTTTTTAGGACAGCAGGTCGTCGAGAAGAATATGTTGGAAAATTAGTTGTTTTTTACAGTACTGCACTTGCCCAATTAGTTTGTTTATTGCTGTGTCTAGCTGGTTTGTTCTAAATTTTCTATTGAATTGTGAATTTTTGATTTTTGACCAGATTTTTTTTCTGAATCAGTCAGTCTGATTATTGTGGAATTTTTGGACCGATTCTACCGCATAACAAAAATATGTTACGGCAAGGCCATGTTAAGCTCTGACTTCCATACATTATGTAATGATTCATACTGAATACTGTCAAAACGTCATGTGTTTGCTGTTCATTCAGGCATTTTACACGTAAACTGCAACGTCACTCGTATGTTATGGAGCTATATCAGAAACACACAGTTATCTCACATCGTTTTTTTGACATTTGTGCGGCTATTAGGTTATGTTTTCTCTCAGAACCTGAGTAATTGCCTTGACTGCACACCAACCGCATGGCTTTTGTCAATACTAGTATGGAAAGTTCTTCATAACATGACCTTGCCATAACATTTTTTTGTTATGAGGCAGAATCGGTTTCTCAATGGCTTTGAAAATTACTCAAAACCTAAATTAATTCGATATTTTCTCCTGAATTGTGAACTTTGATTTTTGACCAGATTCTTTTTTGAATCAGTCAGTCTTATTATTGTGGAATTTAATAGCTTTGAATATTACTCAAAACCTAAATTAATAGATATTTAAATGTCAGGCATATTTGACTCTGACCTGAAAGACCATAAAAATTTTGCAGGTGTGGATTATTTCTCTTTCTTAGAATAGTTGTGACATTTTTTAAGCTCGCTTAGGACTCTCTGAAACTTGTCAAATGATAAAAGTTATATTGTTCTTCAGTTCTTGTATTCCTTTTGTATATTAATAAATTATTTAATGTTTCTTAAATTATCTATACTACTTTGAAAAACGTACCTTTAATTATTATATCAATTTTTATCCAAAATTACCATAAAAATAATGTACTATTTCAAATAAATTTGAAGAAATAGTCGTTTATCTATGTACTATGAATTTTACCTTTATCTGTGTATCACTATAAGAACTAACTTTCGCTAATTTTCACTAATCTAAGCTTTCCGTATGAAATAAAATTTATGTGTACACAGTTATGCATATTTTAAGCGACTCATAAAATTGAGATCATTATAAAATGCAAAAATTTATAAATCCTCCAATTTTAATTCAAACATAAAATCATTATAATAGATGTACAATAAGTTATCATGCAATGTAAAATACTAAACATACGTATTTATACAGTTTGGAAAAATATTTATATATATTATATTTATATTTTTGTTGCAGGTGAGTGCATTTTTCAAATCTCTGGGTATTCTTTAACTTTGGTAAGTCTTATGTTTGTTATAAAATATATATATATATATATATATATATATATATCTATGTATATATATATATATATATATATATATATATATATATATATATATATATATATATATATATATATGATAATTTTAATAAAATACTGAACTATCAATTTGAATTTCTGATGGTATATATTAGTTTGAAATTGCTTCGGTCATGAATTTCTTTTTAACTAATTTTTAATTATTACAATTTTCTTTAATATATTCGCTTCAAATAAATTTTTACCAAATTTTAAAAAGAGTTGGAATTTAATTTTGCAGCAATTACATTTATTTTTTTTAGCTTTTTTTTTATTTTACCTCATATATTAAAGGATGGTCTATTGTATAAGACTGATAATTAAATCTGTTATTAATTGATTGCTTGATAATCAATTAATACCAGATTTAATTATCAGTCTTATACAATAGACCATCCTTCTCTTAATTATTAAAACTGGTACATATTCAACTTTGATTGAATTTCTCTCTATTCTCTAGTTTTCATAGTATAAAATTTTTACTACCACAAATGACGAATTAATAATGTACTTAATATAAATACTTTATATTTAAAATACTCGTACTTCTAAGAGAATGCAAACAAAGTAATTACAGCGTAAACACAGAAAATAAAAATGTAAGAGTTGATAATTAATGTCCAATACAAATGACCGAGGCCAACAAAAATTTGTTTATTGTACAGAAGCTATTTGTTTCGTGTCCTAATTAATTTCCCAGACTTAATGAGAATCACAAATCTGAAATAATATTCAACAAACCGTTCCTTGCCTCGCGATAATTCATTTGAAGTAATTAGTAGACGATTGAAATGTACGGACGGAACTCAAAGTGCATATTTGCGAGAAAGCTTTTGAAGTTTCTGTCTATGCAACGAAAATATTTCAGAGCGAAACAAAGACTAATAACATAATGAAATAATTAATGATTATGAAAACATAATTTAATTTCATTTAAACGGGATGCTCGTCGAGAGAGGCTAATTAATCACCCTTTTAGCGAGTCACGAATATTAATAATCTCTCTTTTGCGCCTTGTTTTTCCCCAAAACAAATGATCTCCACGTTTTCCAACATTTTGTTAATAAGTTGTTGCCATTTAGGCTAGTGACACACTCGATCACTTTCTAGGAAACAATTGGTGAAATGTTGTAACCGTTTTACAGCTTTACTAGAAAACTTTGCAACAAATAAATAAGCTAGTGGTGCTTTGCATTCAAATTTTCAATGCTTAATTTTTTTTTTAATTTTGATTCCTTTCTAAGCAATCATGCTACGTAGCTGTTTTGGAGACGAAATGTAATGTGACGCAATGTAACGTTTAAACATTATATATCTTGGTACGGAACCAATAGAAATGTATGCTAAATTTGTACTTACTATTGAAATTTTATTTATTTCGTTCACCGAAACCGCCGTCCAAAAATTTAACCAATTCTTCATTACGCCAATACTAGCAATATGATTCTTGAATGATTAAAATCGAATTTCCGAATCTACTCTCTCAAAATTGCTTTTTGGCCACTTTCTACTTTGTATCGAAACGGTTGAACTTGCCTTTGTCAAAAACTAATCAACACACTTTTCCATTAATAGCAAATAATTGTTTTTTTGAATCACTCTAATCGGTTGATCCTTGCTCTCAAAATTGTAGATAAAAATTTGTATCTGAATATATTTACATACATTCATTCATACACCCACACACACCCACATATAGGTATCAATTTTCTCTAGGGTATGCCAAAATGTTCAAGAGGTCTTGAAACGTAAAAATAAAAAAATGTTCATTTTTACGGGATGTTAATAATATTTATTTTAATTAAATTTTTGAAGTGGAAGATTATTTTTTGCCAATTTGCTCATTTTTTCGACGTTTTACGTTATTCTGAATTGTTAGAGGTCAAAATTAAAAAAAAAATATGTTAGCCAAAATTTGATCTGTCAAATTGACCTTCTACAAGTGTGGGCACTTAAACACTAAAACTAATATTTCTTCAGAATAATTCTGTGCCAGATTTACCTTTAACTGTAATATTTTGGACAATTTTGAAAATAAATCAATATTTCATTTAAATCAATTAGTAATAATCCAAATATCCCAAGATTCAAATCAACCAAACAATTGAGACAAAAAAATCCCAATGTGATCCCAGAAATGTGCAGTTCAAGTGGACTCTGTCCAATGTATGAACTGTGTTAGCGTCTTCGCCGTTCTACAGACATCATGAATTACTTTAAAACTAAGCAGAGCTTTTACTAAAACACATAACAAGAACTATAGAGTTGTTCCAGCAAACCGACAAAAACAAAACAAGAACTATGTACTCGGACTCTTTCGCTCTATTCGGAACAAAGTGAAAAGTTAAAAATTTAAGACAAAAACAAACTTACCAAACCAACCTACCCCCTTCCAAATTAAGTTTAAATTATGTGTTTGCTTGATCTTTTATTCTCTACCGATAGGGCATAAGAAACTCTAGAAAAAAGGTTAAGGATTCTGAAACATTTTATAGTTTGGCAGAATTCATATAATAGATTACTGAAAACGAATTGTTACAAACATTTATTTTTTATATCGGGCAATTTGCACTTCTATTTCTGGATTCCTGGATTATTTGATTCATCCGTGCATTGAGCTTTTTTTACTAAGAGTTCTATAATATTTCACTATGAAACAAAACAAATGTCTGTTGGTGATTTCCATAAATTATATGTGGAGATGTGTAAGAGAGGCAATAAATCTTTTTGTAAAGACTCTTTAGGACGACCGTTTCAGACAAACGCTTCAGTATTTTATCACCACACTTTTCTGCCAACGTGTCAAGATTTTAGGAGGCGGGAATCGTGAAATAACTGACGTAGTGCATGACAATTTTTCATTTCCTAAATAAACAAACTTAAACTTGAAATTTACATGAAAATACTACAGAGTGAAACCTACTTCTGTAAAAATAAACTTCAAGAATTTTGGAAGTTTTTGGGAACAGTGAATTGGTATGCATTGGTTTCGATACTAAAAATAAAATCATTCGATTTGTTTAGTTATTCTCAGCATTCATAGTAAATTTTTCTCGAAATTTAAAAAAAATCTAATGCAATTTCAAAGACTGTTGTTGATCGAAATTATTTTCTGATATAGGTTTATGTAACTTGCTTTATAACAAACGAATTTCACACATAGCTTATTAATAATTCGCTTCAGTTTATTTCCTCTATTTTCAATTTATCTTATCCATATAACCCAATGGAATTTTTACAGCGTGTGACATACATTTCGCGATAGCTTTAATAATGAAAAATAAAAAAAATCCATTTGTATTGGAAACGCAAAGTTTACGACCGATGCATATCATATTTATACGTTTCATGGGCGACACAACGCCCGTTTTGATCAACGTAAAGAATGAACAGATGTAATAACGCCCGGCATTAGAATTATGTATTGATGTTTATTGGAAATATTGATGGTGTTTCATATCGTAGAATTTGCAGTAAAAATTCAGTTAATAATTTAACAGGAAATACTGTGTGACATAGAAAATATCCATTGTTATTTATGAAATGTGAGGGTTTCTTAAAATTATGTGCTAGACGTGTCTACTAAATAATTCTGTATAATCTGATGGAATTTAACGATAGGCAAGCATAGTTTGACTTTATTTATTTTAAAACAAATATTTTTTTTAACTCTGTTTTATTTAGCAATCAGAAATACATAAAGATTCCTATGAGAGCTAAATTGACAATAATTAAGAGCGATGCTTAAGAAGAACTCCAATGAGATCTTCTCAGTTTTACAATTAATATGATAATATTATATTAGACCTAATCTAAACTAAATCTAAATGCCATTGCCGTTTCAATCTCCTTATGCCAAAAGGTTGAATAATGTCAACTATTGATGGGTTCGAATGTGAGTCCAGTTTGCGTTTGTATTTTCCTTGAATTCTTTGAACGTTAATTGCACCGTTTCATGTTGAGGTCGCTGGTTTCCTTTATCACGAATCACGGAAATTTATGAATTGTACGTAAAATTTTTAACATAATGCATTAGAGCTATATTTGATTTGTAAGCACATCCCCAGAGCTCAATTCCGTAGGTCCAGATTGATTTAATAATTGATTTATATAGCAGCAACTTATTTTGTTTTTATATGGCTTTTCCAAGTAGTCTGCTGTCTAAATGGGACCAAGATATTTCACTATGTTCTGTTTCGGAATCTGGACGTTATTTTAATAAATTGGAGGACATACTAATAAACATATTTATTCATTTTTATATCTTCGTTAAGAACTAATGATCTGCTGAGTAATGTAAGCTTTTGTAATGCTTTATTAATTTTTTAATATTTACCCGGCGCTTCCCACCATTGTGACGGCTATGTTTTCGATTTGACCCTATTTGAGGAGCGATTCTGTAGCATAAATTTTGCATAGCTTCCCTAATTCAAAAGTTACCTTAGCACGTTACTTGGCTTTAAAACACCTGTAATTTAAATACCTGTGAAGCTAACAAATGAAACCAAAATTACTTCTAATATTCTAATCTAATTCTAATATTTTTTGATTATACCTGTTACAACAGTAGCAGGTACAAGAAATTAATATTGTTGAATTAAATATCGAATTTAGTAGAAAATATTTCTTGTGATTTAAAAAAAAAAACGGGTCTTTTCAGACAGCAAAATAAAATCATAATTTTAGGTATAACTTGGATTCAATAGAAACACTAAGCTAAAATTTTATTTTTTTAATTTTGTTGTATCAACATACACATATTTCAACATCACTTTTCATTACTCTGATCGCTCATGTAATTTGCAAATGAAAAATGCCATATATTTCAAAGTCTATTTCTTACAAAATTTCATTCCTTACAATCTGTTATCAATAGGTTCTAATATTCTAAAGAAAAATGCGAATCATCTAATGCGCTTCCATTACCTGATTTAATATTTAATTAAGATTAACACTATTCCCTGATACATCATGATTGACAGGCCGCTGTGCAAATTGCCTGTATACCTACCAACGCCGTATGTAGCTTATTTGTGTATCCATTTACATGAATTTATATATGGGTATAATATAGTGTGTGGCACATGATAGACATGGATAACACTGGAGCTCAACTTTATTCAAATTGGAGGTGAATAATCAAATTACTTACAATCAGAGAAACATATAGGTAATGGTTATCGAATATTGATTAGTTTGTCTAAACGTTATTTATTGCACTGATTATTGCTACAATTTTTCAAATATGTTATACATTTTTTATCGAAGAATATAAAAATCATAGATTTGCACATTCTATTTTGTTGTTTGAATATATAACTAATCATAGATCTTTTCTTGAAAGCTTTAGAATTTTACGATTTCTGTGCTTGAATTTTTTTAATTCAGCAATGTCGAGTAAGGGCTATTTTTACTTGAAAATATTTTGATAACTATATTTCCGAATAAAAGCCGATATTACTAGTGCTTGACATCATGCTGCTCGAGGCGAGTATCGATCCCTGGACATTTGATTCAAATCGTTTCGCTCTCTATTTACTTACCATCGAGCGAGCCTATATAATAAATGAACATAAAAAATACTTTGTGTTATTTTTACTATTTTTCTCAATTTTTTCTAGTCCTGTACATTGTGACAAAAAGATTTCAGAATTTATTATTTTGCCTATAAGTGCCTCGTATTTTTTCCAATGCAGTTTCGATATTGTTTACAAATAAGGGCAATATATCATTTATAGCTTGAGCCTATATGATTCACCCATATTAGACCTTCGATTAATTACTATAAAATTTATTATAAAATATTAAATTAGAATGTGCACCACTGATCTCGGGTGATGTGCGATCCGGCTACCAAGCGTGGCGAAGTTATGCGAGGGCAGCATCGTACCGTAGGCCGTAGACCGTGCGTGCCTTGTATCTTCTATGAATGGTCGTTATATATAGTAAAGGAGCTAGTAATCATTTGAATAACACCGAATCATTTGTAATTCATATAGAAACTTATCGCATTTCAAATTCAAAATCTTATGAAAAGTCTCAAAATCTAAAGAAAAATTAAAGGCATACAACCGTTACGTTATTACGTTTTGTGTAAATTATCACTGATTAGGTAACATTTTAATTTTTCATTACAATTTGAAATATATCGAAGATGAAATTCAACATATATGCAGGTACGTTTTTTTTTCATTACAGTGTAAGTAGTTTGCTGGCCCTACATAGTAATTTTTTGTGACTTACAGTGAATACAATAATAAACTAGATGTAAGTAGCAATTTCCCTTAACAAAAATTGTCTAAATTTCCCGATACGTATAAATAATCGACCTAATCAATAAGAATTTAGATAAAGTTACGTTGAAAATTTTAGGTTTTAAAATTTCAAAAAATTTAGTTTGAAAATATAGATTCCACTTTTCTTTATAAATCTTGAAACTATGAATTCAATTTTTTGTCAAAGATTTACTAGAGTCGTTAGTAATTCAATCCACAATTAATTCTAAAAAAAACACCTGCCGTGTCTTTGAGAAAACTTTGATGAATGGTCAAAGTTTGGCCTATATCTTATATATATATATATATATATATATATATATATATATATATAAATGGAGTATTTATAAAACATTTTCTAGGTTATATTATTTTTAATTTATGCTATTTTAATTCAGAACCTAAATTTGGTATCGATCAAAAGGACATTTTGTCGAATAACATTTTTTGTTATATATTCCCAAAAAATATCGAAGAATAGATAGTAATATATGACCGATGTGTCAAAAACCAGTAAAGTTAAGAATTGTTTAACAACAATATTTGAAAGTAGAGGGAAAAAGATGTATAACCAGCAACAACCTTGATTTGAAAACGGTAGTCTTCAATGGAAATGGGGGAGATAAACGGTAATCTTTGAAAATCCATAATAAAAGTATTTTCTTCCGTTGGTAGTTTTTTAGCATTAGTTAAAAATGTAATTATTTTGTAAAATACCTTTAAAATTATAGTAAGCTTTTAAACCTTTTTGCTACCTGCCCGTTTCAAGTTACCCCGCTATAGGGTAAAAAGGTCTAGATAACACATTTTTGAAAGACATCAAAAAAGCACATTTGTATAATGATGAAGTAGAAGGCAGTTTATTGATGTAGTCAGATAATTGTTTGTTTGATATGTGTTATTTGTTGTGATATAATTATGGTTTTTACAATATAGTTTATATTTGCTCAAAGTCAAATTGGACCTTTGTGCCTCGACCTGTTCCACATATATACTTTTTATTAAATTTACTTTAATTCATCGAATGTTACTTGACACTTTTCAAAAAGCAGGTCGAAGAAGAAATACCTAATTTATTTTCTATCTCTCCTCGCAAAAATTTGAAAATTTTGTATAAGCTTAGTATTATTATCTACAATTACACACACAACCTAGAATCCAAGAAGAATCTGAAAAACTTGAAACGTAATCAATAAGTCGAAAGACCAAAAAAGACTTGGATGGATTATACCATGTTTTCTATAGAAAGTAAATAAAACTTCCAGTTTGATTGTATTGACAAAATATAGATAAACTAATGCGATTTATTGCTTTTTTAATACTTCATTGTATATATCATTCACACAACACATATCCTTATACACTCAAAGTATTAATATTTTGATTCTCTAGAAATTGTTTAGAATATACCTTACTTAGCAAAACAACGTTTGCCGGTTCAGCTGGTATATATACATATATGTATACATATATATATATATATATATATATATATATATATATATATATTTATATACACTTCTACAAACATATTTAATATTTACAATTTTATGTGTCAAACAATATAGAATGACTTGAAACATAAAAAACGTGAAATTAGAAAATATTAACTTTTACTTCGAGATGTTAATAATTCAAATTGCTTCAATATTGAATAATGATTTATGTCAGTAAAATAATCGCAAAGAAATCAAAGAAAAATTTAAAAATATTCTAAAATGGTTACAATCTCTCCGCCTACGTTCCTATGCCTCTACGCGTAGACTATGCGTGTGCCTACGTCCTGGCGTGTGAGTGTCTGTTTGTGAATACGAAATATCGCCCATGAAACATATATGGTTTTACTTCTATTTGTTAGATGGAAGAGAAACTTTACTGCCAGACGTGATACGTCCGAAAGCATTCCTTTTTTTCGCACGAATGTCGACGGGTTTTTTCGGGAACTTTAAGCGTTTTTAATAAAACACTGATGAGAAGAAATTGGAACGCTTGGGCTTTAATAAAGGATAAAGGACTAAACTCCAAGGACGGTTGTGACAGGCATAAAAATATGTTGAATAACAATAGGGATAAATACCGAAAGGATTTATAATGACTTTTAATTTCAAAAACACATAGTTATTTAAACAAAGCTCATGAATATAATATATCAATATTTGTAATATTTTTGCAGCCCAACCGTCGAATTAAAAAAAAGATTAAATAACAAAATTATTTATTCCAATAAACGTTTCGACACTTGATGTGTGTCATCATTCAGTAATCTAAAAAACATATAACATAAATACACAGTTGATGATAAATATAAATATATAAAAGGAGGAAATTATACATTCCAAACTAGGAAAAACAACAGAAAAAACTAATTATGATGTAAAATTGATTGAACACTAAATTTGTGTAAAATAATAAAATACTATTATATTAACAAACGAGAAATAGAAGGAGCACATATTGTCCTCCTATATTTAATGTTATTGATAGCATTGCATTGTGGACACTGATCAAGGTTACAACGCAGTGTAGTCACACACGTGTAATGAAGGAGTGGGAGAGAGTTGTAAGAAACTAAATGGGAAAGAAAAACAAGGAAGAAATAAAACGAACGAAAGATTCTATAACAATATATAACAAAACATAATTTTTGAAACAAAGTTAAAAAAAAACTCTGTAATTATTTTTTCGACATATGTAACGTTTATTTCATGTTAACCAAAATTTCAAAAAGATATCCAACCCCTCATTTGTCTTATTATTAGATTTGTGTGTTCAGATATAAAAACTGCAGTTGTAATAAATCATGCAAATACGAGATAATGAGTGTTATTTTTTATATCCTTAACGGTTTTACATTCCGGCGTCGGCCCTCCGTTCTCGTAAGTACACAAGCCAGAATAAAAATATATTATCCGGCTATGCAACGAACGTGTTTAGCGGCGCTAATTCATGTGTTTTTTGCCATTCCTCAGCCAGAATTATTTTCCATATTTAGCTTTTTCTTAATAATAACGCTCTTTAAATACAAAAGCGACCGTCGCCAGTTATGCTAAATAGTATGCAGTCGTACTAAATCCTAATAACAGTAATAATAAAATTGAAAAATTGTTCAGTTTTTTCGTGTTATTTTTATATCGGGTGGAATTATTTTGTTGGACCTTGTAGAAGAATTTTTGAAATTAGTTACATATTTACAAACGGTATTACAAATTCTACTCAACTCTTGTATGCCGTTGATACTCACGTTCCGAATTAATAGTTTGCTGTAAAAAATTATTTCTGATATTTTTCTTTTGAACTGAAAGATCTTGTATTCAATATGCTTCAAAGATTTTCATTCAAAATTGTTTTTGAATTCGATTTTTATATTATCTAGCATTTTTTATTATTTAATTGAAAAGTGGGATTTTTATTTACATCGAGATGGTTATTTAATGCAAAAAACTTCAAATTTAAAAATAGTACTTATGAACAAAAATGCATAAGATTCAAAAATCAAATTATAGAACTATATAAGAGCTTTGATTACTTGTTGCCTGAGTAACTATTTTTAACAAAATCAATTACTATGATGAGATTTTGAATGCCCTAAAATAATTATCGCATTAAGGAGGTTATATAGTACTACATGCATCATAAATTCATAGTAATAGTCATTACTACACAATAATCCTTGATTATACCAATGACAAAACGTTCGTCAAAGTTTACTGGATTCAGATCGATTGGTTAAAGAAAGCTGTGTTTATACCCTTGAAGAAAGCCCAAGAAGAAGGCAAACATCTAAACAAAATAAATAATGTACAAACATCCTGGGCGGACAGTTAGAAATACGTCGTTGCCTTTTGACTGGAGACGTCTTGTGTCTATTTACTGTTTGAATAGACAACACTGTATATCTATGTTATATCTTTTACGTATCTTTCAACATCGTTTTTGAATCATTTGATAAATTTTATATTTTCATAAAAAATCGTAAAATATTTCTTATATGAAATCCCAAAGATTAGGATGGCAATTAGTTTAGTACGGTTTGCAGCTTACATAGATTCAATTGAAATTTTAGGTTTGCTGAAGAATTTCAAACATAAAATACATTTTTCTAAATGTATTTTACGTTTGAAAAAGTAGGCAAGTTAGATGTGTATAAGTAAAAAAGAGTTTTTTGATCAATTGCGTAGTTTTTGTTTGGCGTTCGTCGAAATATGGGAATTCAAGTAAAAAATTGTTGTCATGTTTTGATTTTTTTCTGAAAAGTTAATAAGGCATCTTAATCATACAAAAAATTATAAGCTGTTTATGGTAACAAAACCTTAAAACACAGCAGTGTCAAAATTGTCTTGCCAACTTTTGTTTTGGTCATTCTTAACTGAAAGATGAAAACGCCCTGGTTGTCCAGTTGAAGTTGATTCAAAGAAATTGTCTACTTTAACTCTTACTGCCTAATTGAACGATTAATTCCGATGTCTACAATGAACAACTATTGAAATTGAACTACGCAGTCGAAGAAAAGCTGAATAAATTAACAAATGGAAACAGTAATTTATTCCATTATTGACATCAAATATTTTGGCCACTCTGCAAAAACTATTGGAATCTTTTCCATATCCACTTCTAATTCTTGGCTTTGCACCTTCTGATTAATTTTTGTTTCGATTTTTACACCTTTAATGGTAAACAATTCAATGATTTTATTAGTGTTACCTTATTCAGTTTTTCGCAAAATTTGAAAGTAAGTGAATTAGCCTTCTAAACACTTTGTATTTTCTTGTAATGCTATGAAAACATATAAATTAATAAAAAATATATTTTTAGGTTATGTCTTGACATTTTTTAGTTGAAAATACCCCCGATTGCGCATTCATTCAGTTGCACATATATACAGTAACGTCTATGGCCGGCTTTGATTGCTAACTTAATGTATACATAATTTATATTCTAATTATATGTATAATACAAAATACATAAATACCAATTATATTTTCTTTCAGCGTAAAGACAAAAATAATTTAATCAAATATCTGATCGCGCATATAATGTCGATAATACCTATTCAAACCTCCCTCAAACTTTATATTTTAACAGCAGATTTAAAAGTTGTTCGCATGCCGATTTTATTATGCACATAAATCACGTTATGATCAGCCCATTTCTCAATAAAAAACTCTCGACATGGTGCTTTTTGTAAATACTGCGGTCAGATATTCGCGATTGAAGTTAACTGTTCTAATTATAAATACAAAAGTTACGCGATGCGCGCCCTGATTTATGGAGCATGTTAGGGGCGGTCGGAAAAAACACAGCAACCCCATTTGAGCCCGATACAGGCAGTGTATGAGCTTTTTGTCTGTCGTTCTACCCGATTCGTAATTTGTGCCAATTTCAGTTTATCTTGCCCGAGCTCGTTCAGGTGTTAAATGGGCTACTGAAAGCCGCAACAGAGGCGGGATTATTGAGAATGAACTATGCATTCGAGATATTTTTCAAATGCTGAGAAATTTCTTGATGACAATTTGTAGTATATAACATTTTTTCAATTTACCGTTTTTATATTTTATATTATTTTATATTGTCAACAAACATCTATTAGGGTAGAGCTGGGCTTAAACATCTGCTTAATTCTTTGTTTCCGTCTGAACTTTTCCTTTATCCTTGAATGTATTATTTTTGTCTTCCAACCATGAAATTGTGAATAAAATAATTTCAATTTTCCAATCGCCCTTTGTTATCTGCAAATTAATGGAAAAATCTCTATAATCTCCCTGTCCTGCGGAAAATAGAATTAAAAGATTTCGTTCCTCTCGTTTCACCTGTTTGGTAAATATTTGAATTGTCCCTTTCATGCAAGCGCGTGTAAATACGCACGCGGCAAATTGACGCCGCTTTTTGACATTAAAATACCTTCCCAGGGCGTGATTTACTTAAATTAATTCTGAGGGTGAAGTCGTACTGTTAGGGAAAGTTTCTTTCGTTTGAATTGTTAAGTGGAAGAAAGTTTGTGATTGTTTGGCAATTTTTATCTGAGCTACATATCTGTTGATTCAGAAGTGGGATGAAATCATATTTCGATATAAACATTATTAACCGATCAACCGATTTGAATAATTCAAAAAACATTCGATTCGTATTGATAAGGCGACGTGCTGATTAGTTTTTGGCGAAAGCAGGTCTATCCGTTCCGGAGATACGGGGCAAAAAGTGCCAAAAATGGTAACTGAGTTTTTAAGAGAACGGAGAGAACGGATTTTAATAATTCAAAAAACATTTTACTTGTATTGACAAGATGAAGAATTGATCAAATTTTTATAAAGGCAGGTCTAGCGGTTTTGGAGATCTAATGAAAAAAGTTAAAAAAAGCCATTTGGCGGTCAAAAATGATCATTAGACATATGCATATCAAATGATCAGATACTTTATAGAGATTTTAACAAGAAGTATAAATTTTGTTTACATTTCTATGGGTTTATCCAATGTTTATCCGTTACACGGCGACGCGGCGCTTTCGCGCTTTGACATTTCGTCTCTATGCAGTTAAAGCAGTACGATTGCTTTGAAAAAAAGTGCAGATTTTCTAAAATATGTCAAAATAAAGAAAACATTTTTTATTTCAATAATTTTTTTTCAAAAAAAGTAACTTTTTGTCAAATTTGTAGTTTCTCAAAAATCTAATTTTTTCGAAGTAAAATTTTCTCAAAAATGTTAATCGTTTTTAAAAAAATAATAATTTTTGCTACCGGAAGTTCCAGCAATTTGCCTTAAGGCACGATGCCATGCGCCCCACTAGTTTGGTATTTATAATAATTCATTAAAATTAGTAGCAAACCATCAGTTATTCCAACTGGAGATAAAAATAATGCTTAAGCATTTATCCCCAGTTGGAATAACTGATGCTTTCTGGATATGCATTTTTATTCTAACAAACAAACGTTTTGCATTTCATTGTCTCTTGTAGTTACACCTATATAGTTATAATAATAATATCATTTATTTTATTATATTTAAATTAACCAGATCAGACATTTACTTATAAAAAAGTACATTTTGTGCCTCAGAAAATTTATACTACTAACTCAAGAAAGAATTCAATACATACTTTTTGTATATTGTAGTAAAATCTTGACATATTTGCACCTTTTTAGTTATATTTATTATTCCATAAAACCAAGCTATGGTCAACCTTGTATCAAAGATAATATTAATAATGGGTAGTTCTGTCGTTGGGCAAATTCATGGGCTGAGTTAAACTCCAACTAGATTCAAAAAGAGTGTAAGAGATTTTTCATCTATATTATCAAGTGAAAGTTGACATCGCTACTGCACGATGTCAGGTTGTTCGGAGCTGAGTTTAAACTCACGAGCCCGTGAGCTGAACCATTGCACCATGGATCACATCAAATCATAGATAGTGGATCAAAAATATATTTTGATCTATGATATATGTCTGAATTAAAAAAAGCCCTTTTGGGTATTGCAGTATTAGTAGACTACATACTCCTAAAGATTTCAGGTGTACCTCAGGGTAGAACAATCACTTTTTAAAAATATTTTGTTTAGTGATGCATTGAAATATTATTATATATATAAATTTCTAGCAACATGTTACTTTTCTATTAGTTTTGAAATGTAAGTTTCAATAAATCTTCTATCTAGTTTACATCCATTACATTATTCCGATACAAACATTTCCTTTCAGAAGAAATTTACCCAATGCAAGTTTAGTTTCCATGGTGTGCGTGAACCGTCGCTCGGGTTAAAAACAAACCCAGCCGCAAGTTATATTGAATCGTAAAGTGATATATAAATAAATTACACGTGAATCTCGTTTAAATTTTACAATAGATTTTTCCTCGATGCCTTTGCATTATCCTGGCCGTGTGCAGTGCCTCGTTTTTGCTTCTAATTGTATTCGAACGGCTATGGCGTGACTGGCGCTAGCTTTTCTGTGCATATTAATGACTTTGCATTGCCTGTTAAATACTGTATCGACGAGCTTTCAAATCTGTGGGTAATTAAAATTAATAATCATATGAAATTGTGTTTTGATATCTATTTGAGGAGCCGACAATGCGATGATGAGCTGTTCAATTCAAAGCTTTCGATTCTATATACGCTATAGAATCGTATTTTGTCTATATACGATAATATAATCACGATAATTTCATCTATATACTTACTTAATTTTTACTACATATTTTAATTTTTACATAATTTCATTATTTATCTAGTAGCCTTTACAAGTGTTGATTTTCTGGGAAAACTTATTCCCTTGGGCTGTTCTGCTGATGTACATTTTGGTAAAAGACCGTAATGCTTCTGGTTCATGATATTAGTTATTCACAGCCATAAATTTTGAATTAAACTTATTTTCTTAATTATGTATAAACGCTAAAATAAGTAACATGGACTTTCTGATATGACTTAACAATGTGATGATAACCACAATAAACGTATAGTTTATTTGATACATAGTTTCTTTGCTTTAAGTGTAAGTTCTAAGGACAAGGACATAGCACATTATACCAAAATTTAAGAAATATTCATAATCCAACCACTTCTTGTAGGCCTATATTTTTTAGCCTATACGTTTAGACCACGAACTTCGTCTAATAAGCAAAGTTACATTGAAATCGTTAACAAAATTCAACAAATAATAATGAAAAAACGTCTCAGCTAATTTTTACTGTAAACTAATATGCACGATTTCCAAGTTTTATCCCTTATCTATCACAAAGAGTTTTTTAAATTATAAAAATCTATTCAGTTTTTTTTGCGGAGACGACAAATTTATATATTGACTATTTGCTAATTATAAGGGAATGGCTCAACCGATCGTCTTACAATATCGTATATAAGCTGAATAAATGAGCTATATCCATCGATGAAATTAATAAACTCTTCATTGAACTTGAATTTTACCTTGCTTCTTCGCTTCTTATTACAAAAGCAGAATCAACGATCATCCAAACGATTTAGCAAGGAAAAATACGTAAAAATCTAGCCCATCAGACTAAAGTAAAATTATCCATTAATCTTATTTTATTTTGTAATATTTTTTTTACTTCACTATTACATTATGTTAATAATTAGTAGCGATGTTAATTTTTATTTTTGTTTTATATCATACTTTGAGTATGCTCCGCTAGGCAAGCTATCTTGAAGCTTTCAACGATTAGCCTAATATTTCATGTATAAAGTTAGTTAGATTTTCGCATTTATAGACAGTACCATAGCGTTGTTATCGCAACGCTATATTAAGCTTCTTTCTTGGCACTAAAAACTGTCAAAATGCTATGTATTTACTGTGTCATCAGTTGTTTTAGATATAAAACCTAATTTTACGTATGTTTTATAAATGCACATCTGGAAGGTGTAGTTATGATAACTATCTTTTTTGGCATTTGTGCGTTTTCTAAGTTAGACTTAGAATCTAAAACATCTGACTGTACAGCAAATACATAGCATTTTGGCAGTTTTTATTACCAATTTATATGAAGAAATAAGCGTAACATAGCGTTGTCTTAACAACGAATTTTTATTTCACAAAATAATTTGTTTCATAGACTTCTTTTGCTTTTATTGCTTCATTTTTTTCAGTATAGAAAATCATATCTTATAATACACATATAAAAAGAATTTATAAAAAATAAAAAAAATAGATTTAATAAACCTCCAAAGAAAAACATCATATAAAATATTGAATTATTATATACACTAAGAATATGTGTGTGAGTGTGTGTGTGTGTTGCTAAAGCTCAGAAAAAAAAATTATCCATTAATTTTATTCGCCAAATAAATAAACGTAGGAATAGAGTATTTTAAGGGGGTGCTATAATATATAATATATAATTTTATTCGGACTTTTACTAATTAACTTTTTGAGAATCGGAATATTCGACCGTACCTTATCACCGCGTGTACTGTATGTGTTCCCGTTCCCACAAGATAGTCCCTGATACAAGTTACTGCCTGGGAGTGCACCTCATAAAATTCGAGTATAGTTACCGTGGGGCTTTATTCTATTTATTCTACAATGGTATTATTATCAATTTGCGTCACCGGTATATCGGGCAGCCGCTATGTTAATATTAGAAAGACCGAAAACATTGTGTACATATTGACATGACGGAGCGGGTACACCGTTGGATATATATTTGTCCAGTTATAAATATGGCTAAATAAAGATTCATGTTGACATTTTTGTCATAAAGATGCTACTGGATGTATTACGAAAGAGATGTGGTGGACATGGTTATTTTGTTTTTTAACTTTTTTATTAATGATTGACTTGTTTACGTTGGAAGAATATTTGATGAGTATGGGATACATGTGATGTCTTCATGTTTGGACATAATTTTTTTGCGATAATTTTTGAAAATGACTCACTCGTGGACATGTGGGTCAGGCGAATGGAACTGAATCAGAGGTATTGATCTCGTTTAGAGATGTCTGATGTCAAGTAGCAGTGGCAACCATTTTCACTTGGAAATATAGATAGCAATATATTTCCAATTGAAAATAGCCCTTACCCGGTATTACTGCAACTATGAAATGAAAAATTCGCCCTATTGCTTGTAATAATAGATACAATTTATAAGACTTGAGACTTAAGATTGAGATAACTGTTTAGGTTTCCATTTGAAAAACTGGCATAGTATGGAGTCAAATTAGCCCAACAGCTTATAGTATTCAAAAATTCTGATTGCTGTACGAAAAACAAAGAACCGTTTTTGGAATAACTACTCCACATGTACACATTCCAATTATTATTCCAAAACCGTAGAAATTCAAAGAATTTAGAGTATTAAACGTTAATCTTATAATACGCCAAACTGTATATTTTTCTTATGATGCTCTACCAGTTTCATATAATACATTCACCAGTTTTATGTGTTTTTTTTTAAATATAATTTTAAAATTAAGAAATGTTTTTCTGGCTATGTATATTATTTTTGTCTGAAATTTCAACTTCAATTGGTTCAGTTGTGGAAGTAGATCCTGTAGATTACTTGAGGTATGGTTATAATTCACAAGTATATTCTTTGCACCCCAAAAAAAATACAATGTAAAACAAATCTTTGAGATATATTCAACAATCCAGTTTTAAAAATTTCAAAAATTGGCAGCCAGTAATATGCTCTTTTCACAACTCAGTTTTTCTTTTGATTTTGTTAAGTGATCGACATTTTGCTTGAACTAGATTTTCAGAATGCTTTCGTCAACATCTGTGTAAAATATATTATTTTGCTTAAAAAATGAGAAATAAATAATTTTTGAAAAGTAGGTCAGGTTACTTCATTAGAGCCATTGAAACATATACGCGACCTCCAAAACTTATTTTAATCATTTATTTTATTTGCAGGAAAAAATGAAAGTTAGCAGTATGTATCAACACATATTTCATATATTTAACTTTTATATATCTATTAATGATTAAAATATTCTGTATAAACATGAATAATATTGAAGTTCAAAATGACTTTAAAATCTCTTTATTTTGATCTTCGTAAGAGTTGAAAGTCAAAAGTTGGAAATTATCGAGAAATTACCATTGTTACGAATTTGATTTTTTTACAAAATTTAAACTCACATACACACACATAGAAATATACACACATACATTTATACATATATGTAAATATAGAATTTTGTGATATGGGTGGAACGAATATTAAATGTTAAATATGAACAATACAACACTCAGATTTTTAACACACACTTTATTTGGTATGCCTCATCCTCAGTGTTATTTCAAAACAGTTACCTATATATTACACATTTTTTAATATTTTATTTAAATTACATTTAATTTTTAAGTGTTAACATTTAATATTCGTTCCACTCGTATCACAAAATATTATATATGTATATATGTATATAAATAAATATATATATATATATATATATATATATATATATATATATGTTAAAAAGACTAATCCAATTCCATGGTGTTATATATATACTTATGCATTTGAAACATGCAGCTTAGAAAAATCTCTGCAAAAACGCTACTTTGTTAGTACCTGCTTTCAGTGCATACAAAGTTTGCATAAAAAGTCATAAATGAAGTAACTTTATGCTTAATAAAATATAACTTCAGAAGGTACTTTCAAGATATACTCACATATTTCAAACAAACACGTACAACTTACACATTTTATTAAAAAATATGTCACCTTGGATGTTATTTCTACAATTTACATACATATTGCCGTATACTATTTGATATTATTTTCTAGTTGTTGTTTTAAATAATTATTTGTATTTTAAAATTTGTCAAAAGTACATAAACAAAAATTTAAAGTTAGATTTGAAAAGAGAAATAAATATCGGCTATTTTTCTATCCATTTTACTTCTCTAGTGGAGCGATTTGTTTTGCTTTTGCAAGATGATAATAAATGCATTAAAAGTTGTTTGCTTGTAATTAATTTTATAAATCACGAAAATAACAGCATTAAATCAAGCTCGAAAATGAAATTATTGCAATGTTCCAGCTATTATTATTCGACTGATCATTAACAACACTGCTACGTCGGCGATATTAATTTAGCTCCTGTACGCGAACCATCTATAATTTAAATCGAGCGATAAATATGAATGCGCTATCGAACATGAATTATCAATATGATTATCGTTTATTAAATTACTTTTTATTCGTACTCGTTCGCCCCGATCCAATAATACAATTAACAACGATTTATTATTGCGCATGTTACGCATAATAAAATATTGTTAATATTATTTATTCAGAGCTGATTTATGCACACCAAGTTCCAAGAGGAACCTATGAACCATCAGTAGCAGAATCAAATTTTGGCGTATTTATAGAACATATATGCTTTAATCATTAAAGTCTTGATTAACAAAAATAAATTGTAACAAAAAAAATAAATATATATATATATATATATATATATATATATATATATATACTTTAATATTGGTTTTCTGGCTTATCTGGATCTAAAAACTGGGAGTTGCAAAGTTACAAATTGAAATGCTTTACCAGTCGGGATAATGGGTATTCGAGCAATGAAAACATCTTTAGCTTTCAAAGGCCCAGTCAAAATCATTGCGTCTACTAAATATTTCACTCATAATATTCCCGAATAGCTGATGGTATTATACGCTGACTGCGATTCTGTTATATTATATCTCTGATTCTATTTCGGATCAAATAATATATAATTCTACTATATGTGTCAGTCATTTACTTTTCCATTTCAATTCATTCTTCGGCAAGAATATACCTACTATAGGTTGCTTTAAAATTCTGAAATATCTACACGGCGATCCGTCGATGGGTTTAAACGGTTCATTAGTCAAGATAAGATTCGACGATAATCCATCATTTCGAATTATACGTTCCTTGGGTATTTATAGCTCCGAAGTAAATGTTCTTCATAGCATACACTTTGCTTTTATTCAACATGTAAAATTTATCGACTTGTTAGTAGAACATTCAACTTATTTCTTATTTTTTGAAATGCAACTGAGAGTCAGATGGGTGTGTTTTATATTATTTTTCTGTGTTTTTTTCGCGAAAAAAATCATTAGTTTCTTACTGGCTGAAATCGTAATCGTACATAACTTTGCTCCAAATTTTTAAATTAAGATTATTTGTTAAATGGTAAATTTAAACATTTTAAAATTGGTCGACTTTGAAATATGGTTTCTATATTACATTTTTAGTCTGTATATTAGGGTGAGTCGATTTAAAAGTCGCTTAGGCACATTTAATTTTCGGATACTAAGGATCAATTCGGATACTAAGATACTTTGCTAAAAAAATCATCCCTCTAAAATGAATTCTGATGTTCCGTGCATTGACCCAAAGATAGGGATTGAATTTTGAAAAATTACGTTTTAATCCATTTAGAGTGCTCCAATCGCGTCCAAATGTATAACAAACCCCAATTTACTTTGAAAGGCCGATCCACCCACGCCTATGGTTCACCCCCTGGGACCTCCCCTTAGAAGTCTTCCATACAAAAAAATGGTCGGTCATACATTTGGACATTATTGAGGCGCTATAAATGAGCCAAAACAGGATTTTTTAGAATTTGACCCAATCTTTGGGTGAATGCACGGGATATCAGAATTCATTTTAGAGATATGGTTTATTCGGCAAAGTATCTTATTTTGATCCCTAGTATTCGAAAATCATATGTGCCTATATGACCTTTTTTACCCATACAAATCGATCCGCCCTATTGTATATATACATTTTTTAAAAAATAATGAAGAAATTACTAATAGCAATGAAAATATAAAAAAAACAAAAATAATAACTCTGATAATCTATTCATTTTTTTCTCATTTTTTTTTTTTAAAAATCACTTTCTTTGAAGAAATCATTTTCTAAATCAACGTAAAGCTATAATTAATACAAATAAAATATATATGGTATCCTGTAATATATTTTTTTTATAAATCAACTATTATTATAATACAAAATAAAAGATATGATGTCGCCTGTAACACAATTTACAAAAATATATATTTTATTCTACAAGTATATACTGTATATAATTCTTGTATGTTAGATCTAGTCCCAAAGTTTTGTTTCAACTATCCTCAGTAGCGATTTTTTTCACAAAGATTGATAAATTTGAAGAGAATTAAAATATATAAAATTTAAAATTGTCGATAATAATATCATAAATCGAAATTTCATGATAGTACAATTTTATATTACATGCAAAACCATGACGGACCTACACAGTTTTGTATATTACGTTGGCCTGCGGGACAGTAGCTTTGACAATTTCATGCAAAACGGTTTACATATTGAATCGAGACAAAATTTTTTTTAATATCCTTCAAGATTTTATTGAAAAATGCCTGTTACTTTTTACCCCTGTTACAATAAGTCCCAATTCCCCACCATAATTAGTGGCACATATAACAGTTTATAATAATATTTGTTATTTGTGTGATAACTATTTTTAATAAGATTTAAAAACTGCCAATGGAAATTATAACAACAGATAAAAAAATGAATTGCATCTGAACTCTCATCATCATCATTATAACTTTTCTACCACCGATCAAACCTTCCTCGAATTATCTATAACTCTTCCAGGTCTTTTCTTCCACCTATCCTATCGGAACTGTTGTCAAAATACTCTTCCCTCCGATTCCTTTCCAGCCCGCGCTATGTAATTCGAATGAGCGCCCACCGCGCCCCCCGTAGCGCTACGACTCGTAGCAGCTGGCAGCCCGTAGCTCAGTCTCCGTCGGGCAGCGCGGCGTAGCAGTCGCAAACGCTACGACAGCGTAGACCTCATACACACTTGTGCTGTATCAGTGATATTTTGCGCGGGAAATCCAAAGCGTGTTCTTGTAATTTGATTAAGATTTTGTGGAACGTGTTATGTTATGTAATTGTTGGGTCTAGAGAGTTGGTGGGAAATGATATATCTGTATAAGAAGAAAAATTTAGGTAAAATTATAAAGTGATTGATGATGGAGAGTTTTTTTTTTGTAGTCTTTACATGCTTCGTAATTAATACATTATTTTAAAAAGTCATTTGAGCAGTCAGATTCAACTTAAAGTTGTAATTAGTTTTTTTTCTGTATGAAGAACCTGAACTAAACAATCTACTATAAATATTTTTGTACTTGAAAATGCATTGATATTGTGATACATATAGTTAGTTTATTTTTTCTTATTAAAATATTATCGTATTCAAACTTTATTTTTAATATAACAGTTTTTTTAAAATGATCTTCACACAATTCGAATATTGTTTGTAAAGTTTTGTTTGCGTTTAACGTTTAACCGGAGAATCAGCAGGATTACATAATAAAATTCGTTTTTTATGAGTCAATCATTTTAAATAATACAATATTCTCTCATTCTTTATTATTTTATGCTTATACTCTTATATTTTCCACTTACTTTAGAATTTTCAAAAATAGTTTTTATCTCGAATACGTTCAAAAATTTCAACTCCAGTGAGTTTGGTTTTGTACATTATTAGTTCCTGTAGATTAACACCATGCATATAATCAGATATTTAACAAAAGTACCCAAAATAACAAAAAAGTTATAAAAAATAATTTTTTCATTCTATTAATGGTTTTCAATACATATCCATCTTTATCAAAATAAACAATTTTGCAGTGCATTCCTAGATCATGATTTTTTAATTATCTCAGCACGGTATACTTTACTTTGAAATTCATATTTGAAATAAATTGAAATTTAGAAATAAAAATTTACAAAAATAAATTTCAATGAATAGATGAAAAAAATTATATGAAACTTTATAAATATAATTTTAATGATTTCAGTATGTGGAATGTTTCTAAATCTATATTTAGTATATGCTTTACGTACTGAAATTCATTCATTATTTTATACATAGCTAGTTTGATATTTTTAGATACATTTAACATTAAACGAAATAATGATATTATTGTCGAATATATATTCTTTGACGTTTTTACGATTATTGTTTTGACTAAATGAGAACTAAAAATAAAAGTCTAACAATAAGTACAAAAGTTATAAATCATTTCTTTTATTATCATTCTAAATGCAATTGCAATAATTTTAAGTTATTATTCTAACTATATTTAAACAAGGAAATTCAAAAATAACATAAATATTATTTTTGTGATTTTTTTAATTTATAAATAATACTCCTACAAGTAATAAAATATTTATTGTAGTTTTATTTAATTGCTCTCTTTGAAGAGTGTCCAAACAATTGCATTCAAGTATTGTAAAGATATTATAGAAATATATAATTTAAATTGTGAATAGAAATTAAATGAAAATTGTCTAGATATCTATTAGATAAGCTATCAAATAAGTCCTCTCATCAATGTCTTATTGCTTAAAGAGTTTTAAGAATTTTGCTTGGTTCAAAGATTTTAAGTATTTTTAAGCTCAGACTAATATTGCTTGATTTTTCCAGTCATAAATTTTTTATATGTTTCTTTTAAAAGCATAAAAGTTTTATATGGCGTGACTACTGATAACATGATTTTAAAAGTCAAACATGATATATAAGGAAGAGAATATATAGATTTCATTAGAAAACTAGAGGAATTTAGCAAAAAAGCTGCGTTCAGTTTTCAAAATTTAATGTTTTTTCAAACTATCTTTACAAGTGTTTGTTTCATAACACATTATAAAATACTTATATAAAGGGTCTGCCATCTATTTTTTTTCTTATTGGTAGCAATTTAGATTTTTTTGGCAGTCATTTAAAAGTTAGGCATTTAAAAGAATTTTAAGATTGAGAAAATATTCAGTAGTTTTTTATAGCATTTTCAAAAAAAAAAATTTGACGAATAGGTAGTAGAATAAATATTATGTTCAGAAATTTGAGACGAAAAAGCCACTTATTTCTACGCCAGTGCTTTCTAGCTAACTATTTGTATGTTTGACACACTCCAAATCACAATATGTTCCGGAAGTAATTTTTTTTAATGTTTTTATAAAGTTAACAATATATTGAATGGACAATTCAAGCAACCGCTTGATTTGCATCTATTTTCTATTTATGCTGCTTTAGATAATCTTGGTCTTCTAGTAATATTAGCAAACAAAATTCACAAAAATCTAAGGATATTCAAAAATTTATTTCAAAATTGTTATTCTGCATCACGATGAAAATATAAAACATTAAAGTTTTGATTAACAAAAATAAATTATAAAAAAAAAAACGATGAAAATTAATGCTGTACCGTTTACCTCCGGGAACGTGTTAATACATTTATGATAATTTATATGGCTACTATAATTTATAATATCCATTTTATAATCAAGATACTTTTTTATGATTTATATATAAGTCATTGATTCCGATCAACAGGGCTCGATAGTCGATATCATATTATACATAGTATCTAATACTGTATCATTGAATGAAGTTATCTATTTTGTGAATGTCTGTTGACTCAAGGGTTCGGTTACCTTTCCCTTAATTTATTAATTCATAATTTCGGCCACGTTATTACGTCGGTCGGTGGTTGTACACCACCCGAAAACACGTGTAGCGCTCGAACATGACGCTGGATTAATAATACGGGGTTGTCGTGTGTGTAATTTTGGGCTGCACGTCAAATTCAAATCAACTAGAACTTTTCCTGTTTTTCTTTATTTGTATGTAAATTTTATTTGTAGCCTTTAGAAAAGGATCGAATTGAAAAACATCTTATTCAAGTTAATAGTAATACCAATATCGTATATTTAATTTTCTTAACGCCGTAATTCATCTTGTATTGATTCTAGTTCATCTGCAAATGCACTCTACAAAAAAGTAATATGAATAACTTATAAAACTTTTAGTTTGCTTTATTGTTAATATATTTTCAATCAATTTTACATAAATTCTGGATTAGTAGGTACTTATTGGATCAATATTATGAATCATGTCCATGTGAACATAAAATTGAGCAGCTTGTTTTAATCCAGATTTATTTGCTAGTAGGGAAGACTGGCTACAGTTGTGCCAGAATACGGTAGTGACATTCGTTAAAGCAACTAAAATATATTGATTCTAAGGGTCCAAGGAAAGAAAGATGCAGTATGTTTGTTTGAACAAGTTTCCATCATTGGTTTTTACTCGGCGCTCAGATATAGTATTAGGTACTATGTATAATATGACATCGACTATCTGAAGATGTATTGCTTTAATAGAGTCAAACTTACTAGTTTTTATGCTCGATTTCATTTAATAATAGCTTGTATAAAAATTATTTCGCTATAAGTTAAACATTAGTAATTAATTAGTCTTTGTGTAGATAATTTAGCTTAATCATAACCATGATTTATCTCCAAAAATGTGCTTTGGGTACGGTTGTGACATGTAGTACTTGTCATTTTCGGGTGAAGATTTAAACAGATAAAAAAACTTACCTAAGACAAAATGCGAAAGAAAAAGGAAATTTTTTTCTTATTTTTAGATTTTCCTTTTTTACTCGATTTTTTAATATGACACTATCAGATATTTTTCTATTTTGCAATCCTGATTTGAAGTTATTAAATTAAGAGTTTAACAAAAAGTCTTTTTTCTCAAAAACATGGTAAAATTGTCATTATTTTTGTACCATTGTCTTAGAAATGTTATTTACGGATTATGGATTACAGATGATTAATAATAAAATTAATAATCAAGAGTTTAACAAGAAGTCTTTTCTCAAAACATAGAAAAATTGTCAATATTTTTGTGCCGTTTTCTTAGCAATGTTATTTACGAATTACGGATTACAATAATTCAATAATAATTAATTACAATAACCAATAAATGGTTACAGTCTGACTAAAGCTCTAGGTTGCACTTAAAAGCTCATAATT
Organism: Ctenocephalides felis; assembly: GCF_003426905.1. Lineage (NCBI taxonomy): Eukaryota > Metazoa > Arthropoda > Insecta > Siphonaptera > Pulicidae > Ctenocephalides > Ctenocephalides felis. The sequence goes on along the minus strand of NW_020539725.1, from coordinate 40,743,843 downwards.
TTGAAATTTGTGAATTTTTTTGTCAATTTTTCTTCATGATAGTTCTGATCAATACCATTTAGGCTCGATGTTCAGTTATGGGACACCCTGTATATATTTGCATTCATTATCTGTTTTCATTGTAAAATTCTGATAAGTGGTTTATGATTATTCACTTTAATAATAATAATAATAATAAAACTTTATTTCAAATATTCTCTAGAATAATTAATAAATATATTTTATAATTTTTGTATTTCTGAAACGTTCATATTTCATATCGATAAATCCTTCTTTATTTATGTCATAAGAAACAGTCTATCATTTTCAGAAAAAATGTGTTTTCTTTCATAATTATCTTCTTGTAATATATCATCAACATCTTCTTATAAAAACAATTTTGACGAAGCGATTCTTCATACCGCTCCCGCCGTTGTTATCCCTCTTGACATTTACATTGCATGATTACGTTCACGTTTTTCCTACAATTTATCTTTTTGGTTAAACATTTAGACTCCAAATAATGGAAAAACATTTATGAATTCAATAAATTTCGTTTATGAGAACATCTGGTAATATCGATAAAACACGGTTTGAAATATCTAAACGATTTTGCCAAAAAAGCGTGAATTATATCAACTCAAATTTAATCAACTATAGCTAACAACCTAAATAAATTTTGTGCCCCTTGGTCTTCATTTTATCAACGAGTGGTAATAGCAAATATGTTAGAGTGAATTGAGCATTTTCAGGAGCATAGCAACTAGTTCTAAATGTATCTAATGTAATTCAAGAAAATAGTTTATATCGAAATACTGTATGCACTTATTATTAGAGTGTATTGAAACACATGAGCAATCAATATAATTTAGTTTAACAATGTAGTATAACTATATATATAAGTATAGGTAAACACTTGTGAATATTAAAAATAATATAGTTGTTAGGGTTTATGTAATACAAAATTCCGTATAGAGTTTGAGTTTTTTCATCTACGATGATTTCTGCAAAAACATTTCTATGTATTGGATCTTGACCTAGTCGCATCTGTTCGATGTTACGTAACGTCTACGCCGACAGTTTGCCGGAGCTTAGAATTCCTACGCTTGTTTGTATACATCTCTATATACATATATATATATATATATATATATATACATATGTATACCTATATATATATATATATATATACATATATATATACCTATATATATATATACACTGATGTATATATGTGCTTATTTGGGTGTATATTCTTCGCTATTTACACATAACACACGTTATATACATATCCGGGTCATTAGAAGATTATCGCTCTTGAGGGTTAGCCTGAATAACTATCTGTAGTACATATATAAATATATATATATATATATATATATATATATATATATATGTATTTATTTCATGAAATATTTATTTTACAGACATCAAATTAAAAAGGCGCGTTAAAACTAATTAAAATATTTTGTAATAAATGGAATCCATAGCGTAGGCGTTAATTCCTCCGTGCTAATAAGTACATCAAATCAATACCCAGCTTTATACAACCTTATATCAGGCAGTGCTGATATTCATCTTACGTGTAAATAATAATTAAAAAATGACTTCAATTTAAAGCAGCTTTTGCAAATCTTGCCATCTTATGAAATCTTTCACAGTAGTACTTTTCTCATTTGAATAAGAGCATCTATTTTTTCATGAAATTTATAAAATAGAATCTATACTTAATATATATTTGTAACTTAATTAGATACAATAAAAATAATATATTGTATTAAAATTTATTATATTAGTATGCTTTATAATTTTTTTTTTATTATATTAGTATTTATAGAAAAATCAAATAATAATATTTAATCTGGCAAACTTTCCAGGTAGAATGTTGAATGTGATAGTACTGCTTAATATTGTCCATAAATAATAATAAAAATGGTAATAAATCGGATTTGAATATAATGAACTTCATTTACTGTAGAAGCGTTAGATTTATCGTAATTTTTATTTATATTGTTCTACTTATTTTTATTTATTATTATAGTTTGATAAATAATATTGCCTAAAACTATTTTTTATTTTCTACAGACTGAAGCCTATAAGGATGTAACTATTTATCCAATCAATAATTCATAATAAAAGAATTCTTAGTAAAATCTATAGAAAATTATTATATATATATACATATATATATATATATATATATAATATATATATATATATATATATATATATATATATATATATTAGGGGATGAGAAGGGTTATTTGATATAATTGGACTCTTCCAGTAGGTTAGAGATGAAAGTTACCCTAGGATATTAGGACCGCCAAAGAATATAGATTGTGTCTTATAAGACTAATAAATTATCCAAGAGATATGAGAATTTATTATCGACATCATCCGATAATTAACTTGATTAAAATGTAAGAGATTTTACATAGTTATATACATAAAATTAAAATAACTGTACATTCAAAAAAAAAAAAAAAATACGTGCAAGTATAATTTCAACAAAGCTTGAATATTTTTACTAAAGCGAAATTTATTATTTTTAGTTTTAAATCATATTTAAAAGTACTGTACTTGTACTGACAACAATAATAATAAAGAAATTTTATTTTTCTGAATTTTCAAATTATACTATAATTGACTAAATATAATTTTAATATATAAAATTAGATATATTCTATTAAAACTGTTCACCAAAGAATGTAATACCAATATATTATCTCATGCAAACGTTTTATACGTATCTTAATGCATATTTTATGCGATAGTTCCCGGGTCGGAATCTATTCACCCTGTAATTCAATTTAAAATTTTATACATGAATTCAAATTGATATAATGCTACTTTCATGGGTAATATTTGCGTATAGCTACTAATTTATAATGGTATATATATACATAAGTTGTAGGGTCTGAAATTCTTGAAAATGATTGTGTAAAATAAAAATGACATGAATTTCTTTCTACAAAAATAATACAATAATATAGGTATAATATAAATTTTTTATCGTTGCTATTATATGGCATAGCAGAGACACTTTTGAATTATATGTATTTTGAGCTAGCAATCTTCAAGATGTATTAAACTTCACGTGAATAATAAATAAAGATATAAAAATGATCAAAATAGAGAATAAATAAATTTGAATTTATAATATATATATATATATATATATATATGCAGGGTGCTTCAAAAAAATGTATACATTGGTGACTCGTACTCGGAATTGTATTGATGCTGCAGGTCACCAATTTGAACAGTATTAACATTTGTTATTTGTTTTATTTACATTGAACTT
>NW_020539725.1:40708803-40740457 GCF_003426905.1 Ctenocephalides felis | reverse complement strand
CAAGAATCGCTTTTTTCTACCCTTTTTTATGCCCTTTACTTGATAATGTTAATTTGTGTGTTCGATTTATAACCCTACGTCTCGCCTGTGACATTGTATTATCAAAAGTTGGCTGCGACAGCTTCATCGCTTGTTGAAGATTATGGGTTCGTAGGGAATTATATTTAATTAAACAACTTCGGTAATGATTTTCATTAAGTTAATGAAAATATTTAAATCAAAATTCGTGAATACATAATCCGATTCCACAACACAAAAGTCTATTGAAATATGTTAAATTATTTAAGTCTAAAGTACATTAAATTAGCGATTGAACTAACATTAAGCATTTGTGCATGTCGCAGCATATGATTTCACCGTAGGTAATATATAGGAATAATGCTGTAAATATTAGTTTAGAAACTAATCAGTTTCCATTCAAAACACTAGAGGACATAATTTAAAATTTATTTTGCTTATTAGATTTCGAATAATCTAAAGTATAATTTGAATTACTCTACAATGATAACAGCAGAGTTAAAATATGGGTCAAATAAAAAATATTTAATTTGGATTAAATAAATTACAAGTTTTTGGATTTAATAAATAATGGGAAATAATGCATTAATATCAAAGCTTCTGTTATTTCTATTAAATAATTCAAATAACTGCCACAGCTCCAGATCATGAAATATATCAATTTATATGCTAATATTACTGTTAGCAGTATTAAGTATGAATACTATATATAAAATAATATTAATTTCCGTGTTTTAATATCTACTGGTGATTATATTATGTTGCATGTGAAAAGCTTGGCATAATACGAGAAAAAAAAATTTCCATTAAATTGATCCCTCATTATGACATGAATTTGTATGAATATGTAATTAATAAAGCAGAAAATAATGCCATCTAGCTCACAAAATTAATGATTGAGCAATTTGACTTCAAACAAAAGTATCTCCCGAGACGAAACAAAATGCTCAAGCAAACTGAAGACAAATAGAAAATGTACGACGCGAAATTTCAATTTTATTTCCTTTCGAAGTAACTTTGTACAACATTCATTATATCATTTGACATTCAAGAATATTAACAAACTCTAGAAGTCCTTCAAGTTCTATGTAAAGAGAAAATTTCATTCTGCCACTTTTTCAATAGTTAATATCTATGCAAAGTGATATATTTGCCTATATATACATAAGTATATATAGTTTTCTTTTTATCATATCTTATTATCATAAAAAATACAAGATAATATTAACTTAATTTATTCGAGTCGGATTTTTTTTAATCATTGGGTATCTCTTTAGCAATATGATAGATACTAAGATATACAGAAAAATTATATACAGCCAATGTAAATTCCAACTTCATCATCATAAAAAGTTACCGTTGATAAAAAAACAGTTAAAAAAGAAGATTAAAAAAAGTTAAAAAAGAAAAGAAAAAGTGTGCAACTGATACGAGAATAATTTGCCTACATGTTGGAGTTTCTTGAATATTCAGAAACTTAGATACATCTTATTGCAAAGATTTTGTTCGTTTTTCTTACACATGTTTGATTTTTTATTATTTACACAGATTATTACAATGAGATAACTAATCAACAAAATTATCGATTTAGAATCATATATTCTTTGTAGTTGTCACCTAATTGAATTTACGATCCAAAAATCATAAACAAATTTAATAAAAAAATAATTCATTATAGCAAGCGATAGTAAGAATATTTAAATACACTGTAAATATAATTATTTTATAGTTAATAAAATTAGCAAATATTTTCGTATTAATTGGACAGTTGATAAAATCATTATTACGCACCTTTGTAAGAATGTCGATAGAATATTAAAACGTGAATAAACAAAAATTTAATTTCTATAATAAATATTGATATTTCTTATGGCAATTCTTTGACTGAGTAAGTGCACAGAATCTAGATTTTATTTTTTTTAATTTATTTTAAATGCAATTTAAGATTATTATAAATACATAAGTTCTAATCTTTATGGTTACTGAAAAAAGGACATCTTTGATTATTTTTAGAATTTACATTATTCTTTTTGACACTATATTTAGAATGATTTATATATTTCAATAAAATTGTATGTACATAAGATATAAAATCCATCATGAATGCGAAGGATATATCGCGCAAAAGCATCTGTGAAAAAGATTCATTCTCAGCTAACCCATATCATACGCTTGTGGGTTTAGAGATGGCCACAATAAAGTAATCGACAATAAAGTTCAAATAATTTGTTCATAATATTCAAAACATCAGCAGGTGAACAGATTATGTTAATGTAGGGCGCTGACTCCATGCAATAATGGAAACTTGTTCGAACAAACGTACTTCATCTTTTTCCTTTGGACTATATATCTCGAAATTAGTATAGTTTTGCTATTATGACAACTTTCACCCTGGCACAACCGTACCCAGTCTCCTCTATTTCATAAAATATAAATTATGTTGCAATGATTTTTAAGTTTCTAAACGTAATTTAAACAATTCAATAGACACCTATAATTACTTACAAAAATAAAAAATATAAAATATAAAAATAGTATCTTAGGCCGTAACTAGAATTTTTGTTAATATTATATAACACATCAGCAGTAAATAGTACTATTACTGTAAGGGTATAATTGTAATTATGCAAAGTTATTTCGAGACCCAAAACTAACTATAACAAAGATCAAAATTTGTTATCGAAAACTACTAACAATATCAGATGCAATAAACTAGGTATGGAGTTAGTCTTTAATTACGGAATTAATTTACTGCTAGAATATAGTAAATCAATAAAAATTATGAGTCTTAGCAAATTAAATAAAAATAAAACTGTCCACGTTTATAATGATCTTAATGTTAAAATAGTATGTAAAATAGGTTTCAATGATAAGTTATATATATCAATAATCATCCTATGAAAGTTGTGATTCATATCGTATTATTTTTTTATGTCGATCTTCGTTTTTGCTGCCATATATGTATTAAAGCAGGTGCCTCTCTAAATTTTTCAAACGCCAGAGTGTCAGTGCAGATACCGACCGCGGATATGACATTTTAACGAAGAAATGCTATCTTTTAAGTGTTATGTCAAGAAATATATTATGAAAGTAGATATGAGAAATATATTATGAAAGTAGACATCATAACATCGTGAAAAAAGCATAAAAAATTACAAACTTAAGAAATTAAATTAGAATTGAATAAAATGAGTTCTTATTTTTTGCGAAAATCTATTACATATCACATGCAATTATATTTAGAGTAAAACAAAGAAAATTATATTTACCATTTATATGCATTATTATTTTATTTTTATTATTTATATACTAGATGACCCGACAGACGTTGTCCTGTACTTATGTTTACAATTTAAAAGTTCCAATTTTTTTTAATAACCTATACTGATATTTACCAATTAGTTAAAAATTATTATGTATTTTTACACTACATTCTATACCGCAATGTATATACATCCACCCATATCAATCTTAAATAATGTATTGCTCTAAATAAAATGATGAGTATTTCCTTTTTTGAAAAACATTATTAAACATGTTTTTCTTAAAATTAGTTCTTTTATCGATATTCGACGTTATTTTGAAAAAAAAATTATACCACTGAGAAGGATGTCATCCCCCGGGAAATGGCAAAGGAGTCTAAATTATTTTCACTTTTGAACTTGAGAGTAATATAAACCTAATTTCAAAATTTCATACGAATTGGAGCACAGTAAAAAAATTCAGACCCAAAACGCTCCATTGACTAGAGTAAATATTCCGTATCCGATCCGAAAATACTAACTTTTGTATGTGAAAAAAGGGCTGTTTTTAGAGTTTTCCCGGCAATTATTCGATTTTTTCTCGCCGTAAGAATCATGCATGGACTTCAACAAACATTTTAAAAAAGAAATTTGCCAAATTGGTCCAGGCGTTGTTGAGTTATGCGCTTACTAACACATTTTGCGATCCATTTTTATATTATAGAAGATGTATTTATATTTATTATTTTTATATTTATATATTTAAAATAATATTATGAAATATTTACCATGATTATCACTTATTTATATCAAAAACTAATTTCAAAATTATTAATTAATCAAATAAACTAATTTGTAATATAAACGCGTCGCTGATAAAAGAAAACTTTGCATTAACAAACTTTAGTTAATATTCTTAATTCCTTCAAAAATAAAGTCGCAGTTAAATAATCAAATAATATAAATTACTTGCATAATGCTATTTCTTCCACAACCTACAAAAATTGTTTAAAAAGTTACTGATTATAAAAAGATGCAATAAATTAACATTACCCAAGCCTAAAATTGCTGTACACACCGATTAAAGATATGTATATATCGTAAAAAAATTAGACTATAAATAGTTTCAATCAATTTTATAAGCTCTGTATATATTTTATCACCTCAGATATTGTTTTCAGAACTAGTTTTATTGGTGTCAGTGCATGTAAAAATATGTGAACATAATCAGTGTCAATGTTAGCCTAAAATTATGTGCATAAGTAAACCATAAATAAGATCAATAATTTTAAGTGATATACGTAATTATTCTCTGTCAAAAATGAGTGATACTAATTTAACAAACATGTCGAATACAAGTGATATTTCAAATTCATCAATCCCCCACACGCCTAACGAATTTACCGTGGGTATGGCTGAAATAATAAACGATTATCTTGGGATGTACTACACCCCTGTGCTAGTGTGTTTGGGGTGTATTGGCAATGTTTTATCCGTGTTTGTTTTCTTTCGAACAAAATTGAGAAAACTAAGCTCGAGTTACTATTTGTCTGCATTGGCTATCAGTGATACGATTTTCCTGTTGTCGCTGCTGATCATGTGGCTGAATTTTTATGGGGTAAGTGGATCCAGATATATTTACTCATTTAAAATTGTATATAATAAATGATACTGATGATTATTTTAACCACGAGTATATTAATATCTATATATCAGCCGATGTGAGTAAATCTGGCATTTTCCCTGAGTAAAAACACTGAAAATAAGTGAGAGATGAAACAAGTTCAATCAAAGAGAGATTTTTCAATCAAAATTTAATTAAAAAACTCGATAGAAATTATTTGTACTAATACCACATAATTTCAAGATAATCATAATTCAAACATGTAGGTTTCTTATAATAGCGACAACTCTTATTTAAAAAAAATAATTTCCTACTATATATAGATTTTGTGATATTTTAATATTATTTTACTATTTTTATCAAGTATATCGATTTTCAAATATAGATTAGATATAATATAATCTAGTCTAATAATATAAGTGTTAGGTACAACCGCAAACTTATTTTTTATTAATCTCCATTCATAAAAATTTTCTAATTTGAATTTATTTTCACTGGAGTGCGCCAAGCATTAATTAAATTTCAATTACATGATATAATATATTGCTGATCAAAACAAAAATCAATCTAATATTGCAATCTATTCAAATATTAATATAGTATTTCCACTATATTTTAAATTATATTTAAACAACATTATTTAGCAGCGTTTGCATGTTCTAAGAAAAGGTAACATAAAAATCAAAATATAAAAAACAGATTCGTGCTTAAAAGTTTGCAGTTATTTAAATGTTTCGATAAGTTAATCATAAAATTTACAATGACATTGTTTTCTACCCAGTGCACGTATGTAATTGAATTAGCTGTATTATATTGAATATCATTTATAATCAAATAAAATCTTCACGAAATTATAAACCAGATGATAATAAAACCGGATAATGATTACAGATAAAACCAACATTTGCAATGCCAAGTTCAACGAAACATTTGGCTATCTAAAAAGTGTTATCGTTACGATTTCACAAGCGTGATTAATCATTTAAAATAATTTAAATCATTTTTGTACATAATAATTTACCAGAAGACTATGATACTCATTTAAAAGCACATTTGACAGCTTTGAAAATGATATTTCTAAAAAAAAGTGGGGTTTCATAATTAAAATCTAGTATAATTGTACCATATTTCAAATTATGCTTATTTTATAGGTTAAATACGGTAACCTGTATACCTGTATAATATCATGTAAGATGCGTTTTGTCATATTCCATATATTTAAAATGAAAATGTGAATATTTTCTATAAACCGACATGTCTTGAAGTGCTATGCGCCCGAATTGCAATTCTGATACATCCTTCGAGAAGAACGTGCCCCATATCCAAATGCAAGTAATGATATTTTTCCCCGAACGTGTTGGCGTTCTCGTTTCCCAAGCATCACAAAACGTGTTGCAAAAGTCAGATAATATTTTTATTTTATTTTATTTTTACACTCAATATTTGTTTTCTTCGCAAATCTACGGATATGTGAAATATGAATAAATCACAGCCGAAAGTAAGTTAAGGTTCAACTTTTACTTTTTACTGAACCAATAGAACTATCCCTATGCTATTAACCTAATGTGTATTCTGAATATTCGTAATTGATCATTATAAGCCAAATCATTTATATCACTTTTTTCTAGCTTTTCAATATACGGGCACTATTATTCGTTGTGGCGATTGGTTCGTAGTTCTTCTTTTGAAACATGATGTTTTTGGCTAATTATGGTAATCAGCAGTCGCCGTTTTTGCAATAAAAAATTGAAGGTAATTTATGTTGTACATGATTATTCAAATCAACCTACAATCAGTTTTCAGCAACATCACACAAAGTAAGCAGAGCTCAGAGAAATCTAGTTGGATTATAACTTCTCAAATTTAAAAAATGCAATAGTGTAAACGTTAACTTTGAAAATTCGGAACCTTCTATATTCAGTGATATTTTGAACAAATATATCAATTTTCACACACTAAAAATGTTAAAGAAGTTCAATTTATTTAATAGAATAAATATCCCACTTTTATTTCCGTAACAATTTATACTTCCATCAATAAGGAGACAATTTATCATGATATATTTAAGTTTAAATATAATAAAAAGTTATGTCTTTAATAGAATTTTACAAACTTTGAACGTTCCGAGAGTTTCTAGCAATAAATCGCGTTTATGTCTTTGTAATAAAATAAGAAAGCCAATTATAAACTCATTCCACATTAAAATCACAAAATTTCATTTCCACTTAGTTTCATGCGGAATCCATAAAGTTCTTAAAAGTTCAAAAATAAAAAAAATTGATGGTATTATATTTCAATTTTATGTTTATTTTAAAATTATTTCTGTAGTATTCGAAAAATTATGATTTTAAAATAAATGAATGGTGATGAATGCGATGAAAATTGTAATGATTGTTTTTTTTGTACTTTTTTGCAGAAGCTTTTGAAGAGCTATTGCCCTTAAAATTTTTCTATTAAATATATTCTGCCTTCATAAATGAAAATGATAAATCAATAACAATGGTCTACAAATGCGACATTGAGACTACATCAAATTAGTTTTGGAAACTTTTCCATTTAATAAAATGGTTTTCCCTTTCCCCGATGAAGCAATAAATACAAAATTCATTGCCGTACTCTGATCACGAGTTTTCATTATCGGAAAACGTGAGCCATGAGTGCCGTCTGTATACACAAATTACATTATAGTATAGGGTTTGGTGAATATCTAAAAATAAAAATTCTTAGGACATCTTAATTCAAAGTCAAAACACATGCATATGGAGTAAAGAAATAAAAGCAATCAATTCGTTGAAAATTAAAAAAACTAATAATTATTCTTCACGTGTTGATACTAAATGTGTATCATCATTCAACAAATGTAAAATAATTACAAACAAAATGAAACAAATGATGCATAAAAAAATAAAAAAGTGAACGCTATTCAAAATAAATCCAACAGAGCATTAAATAATGGTATCAATTAAATGGCAATTAGTAAGAAACTTATATTGCAATTACACAAGTGCATATACGTATGTAGATATGTACATGAACAAATAAAAACATTTTGCATTACAATAACTTACTTTCAAAAAACTGTATTTTTTCATTTGCATTTTAAATTCCTTTTATAAACCTATTACACATTATCATGTCAATGCATTTAGACAATTCATTTACTTTTTCGACTAAAATGTCATCAAATAGAAGTATGCAACAAAGTATATCCCAGCTCTAATTCTATCACTGACAGGTTATCGCTTTTAGGAAAATCACAAATAGATTACTGAGGAGCGTTTTTAACTTAAGTCAATATTTACATACTAAAATAAAAGATTCAGGAGATTGTAAAAATACACGAGTGTATTAACCTATATTTGTAATCAGCTTATTTGGGATCGATAAATAAAATTGTTAGGAGAGAGTTAATAATAATCATATAAAAGATAATCAAGAAACAAAATATAAGAAAGTTGAAAAAAATCAACTATATTCCTCAAATGATAAATGATTGTTGAAGCAGTGAAAATCACAAGAAGTAATTACTCTATACGTACTACCGCAGAAACAGAGGTTTCACAGCATAATTAATATTGAATTAATAAATATATTATTATTATATTATTATTATTTGTCAATTATGATTTATTATAGGTACTTGAAAAAAATTATAACAAAAACATGCGAACACCTTATGTACAATTAAGTATGAACTTGAAAATAGATAAATTGACAATTCGACATTAATTAACAAAAAATTATATAATATAATTCTAATTTACACATTTTAACTAACTTCCAGATTGAAGATAAAACTCGTTATTCTAGTTTAATAACTAACCTTGTAGTTTAGTTCAATAACTGTTTTTAATACTAAATATTACATTGCAATTGAAAAGTCGTTTAAGAAATGTTTTATAACAAGAGACTTGTTGACAGTTTACTTCCAACGCAGATTCAAAAGTTTCTTGAGTATTTTTCTTTTCTTCAATTTCAATTTAAAACAAAACAGTTGTTATATTTCGTCTTTTGCATTTTTCTTATGCCAAGTACGAGAAAAATATGATGTAAGAATAAACATTTTTATTACTTCCAACTAAACCTGGAAGTTGACATTTTTCGCCTTTTGAAGAATTTCAGCTTACAAATCTGTGGCATATGCCATATGCCAATATTTGTAAGGCGTATGAAAATCAAAGTATAAAGCGCGACATTTTCGAGACAAATCAAATTATTACATGTATATATATATATATAATATTGTATGTAAATAGGCATAGAAAGTAAAATTAATTTAATTCAAAATATATATTTTTTATAAATTTCAGTAAAAAATATTTTTAGGTTTTAACAAAGTTCAATACAATTATTTAATATAAAAATTTCTTCAATTCGTTTAGTAACTTTCATAAAGGTAATCAAACTTTCATTATAATTTATAAAAATATTAAATTTAATTCAAACTGCGTGCAATTTGCCTCATAATTAAGCATAAACCACGCACTTGAATAAGTAAAATGAACTCTAAATAAACAAATAAATTCAAGATTGTCTTTGTCTTTTATATTTCTAGATTCGTATATCAAATGAGCCTGGAATGTGTCAACTGCTAGTGTACGCTTCGGGCGCCAGCAGTTGCATGAGTGTGTGGTCCGTCGTGGCTTTTACGGTGGAGCGATTCGTAGCCGTACTCTACCCGCTGAGGAGACAGGCCGTCTGCACTGTGGCGAGGGCTAGGGCAGTGTTGTGCGGACTTATAGCACTAGCATTGCTCCACAGTGCCCCATTACTTCTTTTCTCACAACCGATATATAAGAAAGAGTTGAACGCAACTATATGCGATGTAGCGGAAGAGTAAGTGAATTATTTTCCTAAGAGTGTTATTAGGGCAGATATTGACAATAGAATATATTATTGATTTCATAATTCAATATTCTCTCCATTTTTAATTTCTTAAGTCGGTATCATTCGTAGATAAATTATTGAATTATATCTTAATCAATGATGTTGGCATTATCTTCGAATAAGATTAGAAAAACAATCCACTTTGAAATTTCCACTATAAAATAAATAATAATTTCTATACAGTATCTAGTTACCCAGTTAATGTTTAATTCATTTTGAACAAAGTGTATTGAGAATATCTCTGAAAAATGGTTAATACTCATGTACTTTGAGGATTAAAGATACCATAAGCATTTCACTATGAATTTTTAACATTATAATATATATTCAGTAGTTTAACAGATATTAAGTCATAATATAAATTCTTGAATGCATCGATCTTTGTGATTCATTGTAAAATCTTCAATATGAATATACACATATATAAGTTAGAAGGAAATCTGGAGAAAAATACTACGATTACTATTCCATGTTATAAATTTAAGGATTATATATATATATATATATATATATATATATATATATATACTATGTTTAGCCATAAAAATATATTCTAGAAATTTTATATATCTATTTAATATAATTAACTTCCCGTAGGGTGAGTTATAGTAATCGCAAAAAAAACAAAAATGAAAATTTTTACATATCTTTACGTTTCAGAGGTTTCTGAATATTTTGGCATACCTTAGAAAAAATTGATGTATGTATGTGTGTGTATGTGTGTTCGGATACAAATTTTCGTCGGCGATTTCGAGAACACGGATGAAGCGATTTGAATAATTCAAAAAACCATTCGATTTGTATTGATAAGGAGACGCGCTGATTAGTTTTTGGCGAAGGCAGGTCTAGTCGTTCCGAAGATATTTGGCAAAAAGTGCCAAAAACGGTAACTCAGTTTTTAAGAGAACGGAGCGTCCGATTTGAATAATTGAAAAAACATTTTACTTGTATTAACAAGATGAAGAACTGATTTTCATGAAGGCAGGTCTAGCGGTTTCGGAGATCTAGTAAAAAATTAAAAAAATGCCATCTGGCGGTCAAAAATGATCATTAGACATATGCATATCAAATTATCAGATATTTTATAGAGATTTTAACAATAAGTATAAATTTTGTTTACATTCCTATGAGTTCCGTACCAATGCTTATCCGTTAGACGGCGGAGCGGCGCTTGCGCGCTTCGATAATTCGTCTCAATGCAGTTAAAGCAGTATGATTGCTTTGAAAAAAAATTCATAATTTCCAAAATATTTCAAAATACACTTTTCTTCAAAAAGTCTTTTTTTTTTCAAAAAAAGTAAATTTTTGTCAAAAATTTATAGTTTCTCAAAAATCTAATTTTTCAGAGTAATGTTTTTTTCAAAAATGTTAATCTTTCAACTCTTCCCACTAGATTTACCCACTCCAAAGCATGACACATACAAATGTTCCTAGCATCCTAATCTGAAATTGATTTCATTTAATTTTGGTATTGATAATTTATTACCGCCCTTTTCTTCAATTCATTATTTTTTTAATGACGAATCAAAATCCAATCAATCATTTTTTAAATATCTGTGACATAGCTAGCTAATCGAGTGAGACTTTGAAAACACTGTAGAAAAATTTTCAGCTTTTTCATAGATTATTGTAGTACTAGTTCACACTCAAAAACTGACTTCACATCATCTCCAGATTTTAATATTCAATCTTTACGTTTGTTTCAGAGTTACTGAGCAAAATTATCTCTGATAATATTGTGTATTATTTAATTAATATATTATATTGCTCATCTAAATTCGCATTGTTATACAGAACAATGTATTATTGTAAATCCTTCCTGTTATAATAGCAGTAATGCAGTAAATCCATGACATAGTGGATGATTAAGCATTGTCTAGTGTTAACTAAAACAGAACACGAATTTAGCATAAATCCTCAAACACCTACTGAAATCGTATATTGATTACAAGAGCTACCGTGACTTTATGACAAGCTTAACAAACACAATTATATCCTCTTATCACGCACCGCGTGTTAACTAAATCTATTCGCAAGCAAATGTTTTATTCCAGATTAGATTAATATACGACTAAATAAAACGAGATACAACCGTAGGTGTATTAAGGGATTAAGATAACGGATATGATTGAATTTTGTTTAAAGACAAGAATTAAATATTATAATTTATGTGCGTTATAAATATTCAATACACGTGAAAATTACAGACGGATTTTAATATATAAAAGATATAGATGACTATGCAAACTTAATTACCATGTAGACTGAACAGAATACTCATTGGTATTCGAAAGCATTGAAATCCGCTGGCTACGATAATCCATTAATAAAATAAACAAACCTATTTCATAAAAAATACACATAAAAATTCTCAGTTGTGATGCAAAAGTTGCCTTATTCCATTCGATGGTGCCTGATTCTTACAGAGTGTTGTTGGCTTATGCATGAAAGCTCTTTCTAAAGTCTCTTTATAAGGTTACCTTAGTATTCCTCAATCCACCAATGCGCAATTCAGCTACCCCTGGCTTTAATTAAATTTTAATTTGAATTCGTAACGTTATTTCATTTTAATATGACAATAAACACAATGAAATATAGATTCGTTATTAAGTTTTTAATTTATTCATAACTATTCACATAAGTATACATAATTAGTAACAAAGCGACAAAAATGTGAATAATCTATTTATTTACATACAATTTATTTACAATAAACACAATGAAATATAGATTCGTTATTAAGTTTTTAATTTATTCATTACTATTCACATAAATATACATAATTAGTAACAAAGCGACAAAAATGTGAATAATTTATATATTATATATTTATATTTTTAATTTTATATATTATTAACTTCCCGTAGGGCAAGATATAGTAATCGCAAAAAAATCGAAAATGAAATTTTTTATATATTTTTACGTTTCAAAGGTTTCTGAATATTTTGGCATACCTTAAAAAAAATGGATGTATGTGTGTGTGTATGTGTGTGTGTGCGTGTGTGTATGTGTGTGCGGATACAAATTTTCGTCGACGATTTCGGGAACACCGATCAACCGATTTGAATAATTCAAGAAACATTGGATTCGTATTGATAAGGAGACGTGCTGATTAGTGTTTGGCGAAGGCAGGTCTAGCCGTTCCGAAGATATGGGGCAAAAAGTGCTAAAAATGGTAACTCAGTTTTTAAGAGAACGGAGCGCCCGATTTTAATAATTCAAAAAACATTTTGCTTGTATTGACAAGATGAAGTATTGATCAGATTTTCATGAAGGCAGGTTCATCGGTTTCGGAGATCTAATGAAAAAAGTAAAAAAAAGAATGCCATTTGGCGGTCAAAAATGATCATTAGACATACGCACATCAAATTATTAGATATATTATAAAGATTTTAACAATAAGTATAAATTTTGTTTACATTTCTATGGGTTCCGTACCAATGCTTATCCGTTAGACGGCGGCGCGGCACTTACGCGCTTTGACATTTTGTCTCTATGCAGTTAAAGTAGTAGAAGTTTCAAAAAAAAAGTAATTTATTGTAAAATTATAGTTTCTCAAAATTTCGTTTTTTAAAAATATAATAATTTTTGGTACGGAAAATTCCAGCAATTTGCCTTAAGGCACGATGCCATGCGCCCAAGTAGTTATATAATTATGACAATTGCGTGAAATTCCGAATAGTATATTACATTATCCCGACAAGTGCTACTTTGAGCGAGATCGGTATGTAGAAATGAAATGTAAATATATATTTTGTGTCGGACTTTCGAGTCAAGTACCAATTTTCCAATAGTATATTTTCGCAATCAAATTAATATTTGCTTTCTATCAAAATTTTTTCATAAAAATACCATTTCAATAAAATATCATGAATAATTTAGTCAAAGTTTCTATTCGGACATCAAAGTTTTTAATATGACAATACAAAATGTCACACAGATAATTAAATTCGAAAATACGACTGAATAGAAAAAAGTAATTATTCCTGTCAAATACAGCACAGCAGTCCTATTGAAACGAATTTGCAGAAAAGTGAAACTAATATAACTTCAGTTTTAATATAAAGTTCAAATGCTATTCGCACTTTATATTATTCATTTGCTAAAAATCTCTCTGGCAATAAGCAGTCAAATATTCTTTTGAATTTTATGAAGCGTTACATTAGATTAGATATTCTAATATTAAAAAGCGATAAAACATTCAACTTATAGCAGTCTTGCGCAATCTCAAAGAAAATATCTTCCGATTTATTCAAAGGTATCAAGAAGCCTAAACTCTTGTATTCTTCAACTTTGGATTGAAAAGTTTTTGCAACGCAAGGGAGTAAAAATAAAAGATTCATCTTTTGGGACGAAGGAAGGTAAATTGAATATTCGATTAACGTGCAAGGAAAAGGTTTTGAGGCATATTTATATAATGAAATAAGCGCTCTCGAAATGGTATGAAATTTAATTTTTATATATCCCTACCTGTATAAGCGCATTTTATCTGTTTTTTCACCCTACATATATCGCAATATGAAATGTGATATCAGCAATAATGATTAGAAATTTTGATATAATTTATAGTATCTGAAAGCAAAATGTTGAATGTACGTAAAGCGTAATAATGTTATATTTGATTATCTGATCTTTGTAGCATTTTCAAAATAATAAGCAATAAATATATACACGGTTCTTTAAAACTGGTACTAGTTTGGCAGTACTATTGTGTAAATGTTATTTTGATTTTGTCACAATTAATCAACGCAGTATACGAAATTTGGATTTAGAACTAGATAATCTTTCAGACAAAACATGTTCATGAAAGGTCGTTAGTTATTGCAATGTACATGAGAGATAGGAATCTCTAATGGCATTGATTTGCGTAGTGAGACAGATTGCACTAACAGTTCCAGAGTGCAATTATAACTAATACGAAATGTCATCAGACATAATCCGATTTCGGAACTTTGGCAAGTGTATTGATCATAAATGAGCTAATGATTAAATAAAAGGTTTTTGTAATAAATTATTTTATACTAATATAAAAGATACGAAAAAATATCATTTTCATGATGACGAATTCAGCAAAAAGCATCAAGACTAATATTGCCAAAAACAACGTTTACTTGAAAAGAACAATACTAATTATTTACAACGTTTCACTTAGATTTTTCTTTTAATGATTTTCACTCAAGAACATGAAAAACTAACAAAGTAAATTCTGAAAAGCGTATCCTGGTTGTATAAGAAAACTCAATGCAATGCAATTGGGTATTTACTTCCTCTAATTTTCTTTATCTTTCTGAAGTTCTATATTGATTATTTGATCAGTGAATACGTATGATTGTATTATACTGAAAATGCAAGTTTTATTGTTTCTTTCAATCGAACTTTTGCAAACATGCCAACTTTGCAATCTGATATCTCAGGATATATGTGTGTATATATATATATATATATATATATATATATAATGTATATATGTTCGTAAATTTCAACTTTTATTAAAACTTATGGCGATAATTTGATCTCGAGCTTTTGTTTTAATTGAATTATTTTTTCAGCGAATTGTCTATTGCACAAAAATCATAGGCATTATAATACATCTATAAGGTTTATGACAAAAACACATTATAATCATATTTATCAGTTCATTCTCATGAGGCTTCTATTAAAGACTCAATAAAATAAAATTTGTATTAAATAAAATTTATCAACTTGGATAATGTAAATATATAGCACTTTAATGTTCTAACATAATGCACTTAAATATTCAATCAACGCAATATCTAAATTTGAATAAATTAATATTTTGTAGTACGAGTGTATACACTTAATGAACATTTTCATAAAAATACCTTGCTTCACATTGAAACACTTAAGATATTATGCGTAAACTCTATTGCTTTCTTTAATAATATACAAACGCGGTATCACTTCGTCTGCGTTGGTAAATAATGAAATTTACATATTTGAAAAATTGAATACATAACTGGCAATGTATGTCTTCCATTTTCATTGAAACTTTACATTTCTTTTCAAAATTTAGATTTTTCAAAGTATACAGAATGTAATAATAGTAATTTGTACAAACATCATCAAACTAAATTACAAAAACAAATCTTTTCCAGTTATCGCGAAGCCGCCAGCGTATTTAATACCCTCGACACTGTAGTGGCATTCCTGGTGCCACTTACTATAATAGTGGTACTAAATTCCTGCACCGCTTGTGCAGTGTGGAGATTGGCGGGTATCAGGCGTTCCATGACAGTTACGGGCAGGTAAGATGAAAGTTATTTCAAAATTTGCATATTATTTATTAATTTTTCGAGAGATAGAAGTTTTCGTTATGTTTCGTTAAGCGACATAGAAAAATAGCCTTCTACTTCTACTAGATATAATTTTAAATTTAAAATCTATTATACCAAGATCATCTCCAAAATTGGATTCGAATAAATTAGTCAATATTGGTATAATATTTTATTTGCCATACCTATATAATTAATTTTGAACTATACATTGCTACACATCATATACTTTTCTATATCCATTTTAGTCATGTAACTGTCATCATTTAGTCACGTGGTACACACATATATCTTTTAACTCAATTTTCTTTCATAGATTGCAGTTTTACTGCACTACAACCGCTCGTTCAACCTACGCTTAATATTTATTTATATCCTCCTGAACTTTAAATATAATGAAAATGGAAATTGCTTCGCATTTAATCAAAATCTCAACAACACTCGACTATAAACAATACCTGGAATAACCAAAACAACAAAACTATTTCAAAATAGTATTTACATATCATTTCATTATTTAGAATATAGAAATATAAGTATTGATTGATGTTGAAAAAAACGCAAGAAAAAAATCTGTTGTATTTTAACTGCAAAATAGGTAGAAAGGCTCCGATGTTTCGAAGTATGCAATTATGCAAAGTAAAGTAGGCCATGTTAGAAGGTGAAGTCATTTCTTTTGTCTACCAATCTTATTATTTATTACTATCATATTTATGATAAGTATATTTAAAAATACTTAGTAAAGTATATTATGTAAATATAATACATTAAATAAATACAAATGAATATAATATAAAAATTATATTTCTTTCATTGAATTAATTAATTTGAGTTAATAGGAATTAACTAAAAATATCAAGTTCTAGTGATGATAATAAAATAATAAAGCTTGCAATAATATCAAGTAATAAGTTTTGTCGACAAAATTTAAACCTATTCTGCTAAAAAATAACTTTACACGAATAAAATGAAATCATTATAATTAACAACAAAATGAAATAGAATCCCCCAAGAATATATTATATTAAGCACATCTTCTCATAAAATCTATGGCATGATATTCCAAAAACAATCTACTTTGTTTCTTGTGCTAAAAATATGCTTGTCAAAATTTAATGCGAGGATTATTTTAAATCTCTATGTCTTCAGAAAAATCTTTTTGTATCTCGAGTTCCATTCAACCACAGCATAAATCACTCTTGTTTTTTTTTACCAAGAGTTCCCGTTTAGGTAAGGTAGCTGTCGAGAGCAATCGTATTTTTCGGAACAACACTTGAAATAATACGAGGACTAGTAAAATGAAAAGTTTTTTCCCAATTTCTTAACCAACTAAATTTTGAAGGATTTAGAAACCACTATGATCATCACGCGTCTATACAAAATATTTTTCAAAAAGAAAGAGATATTAACGTTTTTGACATAGAACTCATTTTCATGTTAGAAATCATGATCGGATTAATCGAATACCACAGAAAATAAAAGAATTCTGGAAATATTTTGTATATAATTATCAATAATGTACTAGGTCAATAATCAATGAAAAAGAAATTGTCATGAAACAAAGTCTTTTGGAAACTGCTCATAGTTGAAAATCCTGTATTTTTCATCGCATTTCATTTTTTTGCATAACATGTAACTATTTGAATACTGCTAAAAGCCTTTACGAACACCTCTTTGTCATCTGTTTTTTTCACATTAATTACATTTGTTCCAAATATTTTTCCAGCTCTGTCATTATAACAAAACAATAACAGAGAGATGAGGGAGATTGTAGTGATAAAAGGAAGAAGCGCTTTAGTACCCTTAGCATCAGATTTACGTAAAAATGGCTGAGATACAAAAACATAAATATACGTCTTTCAAAATATAAATGTAATTATGAAATGATTATAATACTTAAATGGAAAACATTCCATTCTGAGCAGCATAATACCAAAACTCTTTGGGGAGGATAATATTTACAAGATAAATTGTTTTAACACCAGCATCTCAAGCAACGGTAAAAACTCGAAAACCATTTTTCCTCCAGAGTAAATTAATATAAAATATTTAATTTTATAAATAGTTGTAAATTTTTTAATTTTAAAATACACTTTCATTTATTTTAATTGCAAATTTTATTAAGAAATAGAGAAATTTTTGTCGAAAACAAACAAAATTATATATATATATTATATATATATATATATATATATATATATATAATTTTCAAACAATTATATTACAGAATATACGGCTTTACCAGCGTTCGAGTAATGAAAAAGAATTTTAATTAGATCAGGATTATCAGCATATATTTATATGTGTGTGTATTTGTGTGTCTTTATATACACATCGCCTACAAAAAGACTGCTTCTTGTTTGCTAAATGAATGAAATAAAATATTCAAATGAAATCTTATATATTGCTTTGTTGGATTCTTCTGAATATTTTGAAAAAATGCAATTTTAAATTCATAAATAGAAAGCTGAAATACGATTTTCCCGACCTTTCTTTTCTGAGATAAAGAGCATATTGTCTCAAAGTTTTGTGATGCAGGCAGTTTATTCATGTTGTCCATAATCAGTATTCCATATGTTACTTTAGACCTGTAACTACTGTATACTGATTACATTCTACACAGCACAAGTATAGAGGAATATATAATTTAAAAAGTTTGTTCGATTTTGAAACTAGATATAGTTGACCTAATTTGTTTTGAAACTATTTACTTTATGCAATAAAATAAGCATTTGCAACTGATGAATCATTGTGGAAATTAATTAATAAATCTATTAGCCATATAAATATAAAATAAATTCTAATGAAGTTTGAGCACCGCGCTTTGCGCGCTTCTTAGTAATTTAATTCATAAAACAAATGAATGCACTTTTACGTAAAAAATAAAAATTTAAAAAATTGTGTGAAGCAATATTTTTCTTTAGCAATAATATAAAGCAATAGTTTCAAATTCACTGCCAATATTAATAGAAAACAAAAGCACACATACTGGACATGTCCCTCAGGCATGAATATTTTTTGTCAAGAAAACTATAGTGTAAACTTGAAATACTCTATTAAAACAACTATACTACTACTTATATTGTATATAAATGAAATTTGCGATACCAAAGTTTTTTATCACTAGCAAAAATTTTCTTGTTTTTTGCAAATGCGCAACATAACATTCAATCGAGTCACACAAAAACCAAATTATCTCATCAGTTTTAAATAAACATTTAATGAACTCGATATTTACTTTATAACTTACAAAAATATTTCAAAAATAACGGAATTTACGATTAATTATATAATTAATTATACAATGTAGGTAGAAGGTAACAAGATTGCGGCTGGTATTTCAATCTTTGTCACAACCTTTGAATTTCAATTTTATCCCAGGTATTAATTAAAAATTGTAAGAATGGTATTCAAAAAATTCGATAATTTGAATACGAAAAGGTTCTTAATTTATGCACTTTGATTAAGACGAGAAATGACTTAATAAAAGAGTTGATTATTAATCAAAATTTATACTCATCCGGAATTATTAATTTACGGCAACGAATCAAGTAAACGGCTAAATATTTTTAGAAAAATCACAAATTAAAAAGAACTTTCATTATAAAACAGTATTGATATAAGGAAAAATTTAAATAATAATTATGTTTACAATTACGGATATTCATT
Source organism: Ctenocephalides felis (assembly GCF_003426905.1). Classification (NCBI taxonomy): domain Eukaryota; kingdom Metazoa; phylum Arthropoda; class Insecta; order Siphonaptera; family Pulicidae; genus Ctenocephalides; species Ctenocephalides felis. The sequence continues at coordinate 40,720,724 of NW_020539725.1, read as the reverse complement.
CAATTTACAATTAGTATGTAATTCTTAGTTTTAAATATTCCAAAAAATTTATTTTGCAGATTTAAAAATTAAAGAACATATGATATATATTCATTGTAAATGGTTTTGTTACATTTTCGTAAAAGCATCTATAAATTCACTTTCATAGAAAACTGACGAAACAATATGAGTGGGTTTAAATCATCAACATTTAATTATTTTTATGCTTATTCTCCAAATTGTTCATATCCACTTGTGGTGACAAAATTGTATATCAAACTGTGTCAAACAATAATGATTCATTAAAATCTTTTCAGTTTTTACTTGATCTGTCTCACAATTTTAAACTTGATTCACCAGATTTTGAATTTTAAATTAACAGGTTGTAATCATAACCCAAAAGCAATCATAATATACATTAGTAAATATCCTCTGTTCAAATATAATCATGTTTAATGCAAAAGTTCATGGTCAAATGTATATATATATTAAAATGATTTGAGTTTTTTCATTTAAAATTTAATAAATTCATTTTCATTTACAATTTCATTTAAAAATTCAATTTAAATATACATCAACAGGCGACCGCAAATATATGATAATTATATAAAAGTTAATGAAACTGTTTGAAACAATATAAAATATATTAAAAAGCAACGAATGTATATACTGCCTTTACTAAATCAATATCATTCAATGAACCGTCATCAGGTATTAAATGTCAGCCCATAAAAGAAACAATATTTTAGTTCGGTTGACACAAATCTCATATTAAGGTGTTCGGGTCGGCTATTCCGGTGATAAAATAAGACTCATCAGTCATATGGCAAAATGTTGGTACGGATAAGTAAAAGCTCAAAGCCATAAAAATGCTTACGGCACCGGAATAAATGATTATCTTTACAGTAACATAAGCTTTGCCAGAAGTCAAATACTCTTGTTCATTTGTATCGAAATATACATATCTTGTTTATTTGAATAATAAAGTATGTAATTGGGTATTATTAAATTTTAAAGTTCTACAAAAATGCTAAGCATGTAGTCCAGTCATTATAGTAAGTTCACCTCGGAATTCGAGATACCCAATTACTTATTTACAGAGTAATTAAGTCTGTAAAAACTTGTATATTAACACCCTAAAGTTGTCTCAAAACCCACACATGGTATTGACACCCATTTTTTGTGCCTTACCCTATATAGTATATATTATATATAATTAACTTCATTTTTATTACCGGTGCAAGATTAGTAAGTTCAGTAATTAACATTAAAGATGATTTTGTATTTTTAAAGCCCAATTTCTAAATTTTGCTATCCTGTTAGAATAGGTGTAAAAATTATCAAGCTATCTAATTGCGTATCAAAATGAATCAGCTAAATAGATGCGTTTAAATTGATAAAAATCTATAATAATAAAATTGTATTTATTATTTCGAGAGCATATTTAAACATTGGCCAACCGCGAACACAAGATCACGGTTGCAGGAATCCGATTGAAACTTCCCAGATCTGATCGTGAAAACATCTATTTCGACTATGAAAACATCATAAAAATGTCATAAAACCGTATAAAGTTTATTGAGTGCCCGTCGATCTATTTATTTATCTTACAGAAACATATCCAACGCAGTAAGGTCAATAGTTTTTTTTATCAATTTTCAATTCTAACTTCATTATGAAATACAAATATTTACGACCCATGATCCTATAATAACGTCGGAAGTTCTTGTTTAAAAATATCGATTGTTTATTTTGCACGGATACTCACTCAGCAAAATTCCTATTGAATTAGAAGGAGTTTATATATTTAAAAAATATACGGAATGATGTTTGATATAAATACATAAATTTGAATGAATTCTATATTTATAAGAGTGAAATAATATGAGAATAATATGTAAACAACATTTGATAGAAATAAGTAAATTATAAACAAATGATTCCTTGCTCCATTTGAATTAACTTGAGTTGATCATTGATACTTGCAAAAACATTGAACAAGAGATAATATTATATCGAATTTATAAAAAATAATATTCTGTCGATTTATACTAAATTTAAAATATTCTATTTTGATATTGATTAGTGAAACAGGAATAACTCATGCATAAAATATCAGTTCCACATAAAAATTCATATCGTGTAATAAATGAAGTGCATACCGTCATAAATGAAGTATGTAATATAAACACTAGTTCAAACAAATTCTATATTTGCTTTTATTATACCAATGAATATGTTATTTCCCTGGCGGATTAATTCTTTCATAAAAATATATAAATACAAAAAGCAATGGTATCGGTTTCATGTAAAACGAAACAAACCATCTCAAGAGAATACTCGCAAATCTTCAAATTACTTGCTTCAAACGAAGTAAAACTTGTATTTTATTTCAAGGCAATTAAGAAAATATGAAAGTTAATCAAATTTTTAGATTACTAAGTACTAATTGAAATTTGAAATAAAAATAATATCAATTTAGAAACAAATTCAAATTCGATTGAAAGTCCATATTATTTGGAAACAAAGCTATTGTTAATCTACAAATGCAATAATATTTTAGTCGAGTTATTATGATTATAAATTTTTCGTTCAGTTTCGTTTGCACACAGTTAAGAAATGTCGTGACCTGTGTTATTTCCATAACTTTTAAATGTTGGAAAAATACATAAAAAAGTTCAGAAAAATAATGATTTAAATCCAAACATGCGTATATACAAAATTTGCTCATCTTATATACAGGTATATATATATATATATATATATATATATGATATATATAATATAAAATTATATAATATTTTATTAGTAGAAACATGAAGGTACAAAAAATGTTATTAACTATATAAAATATTTTTCGCGTTATGAGGTCGACAAATCATGTCTTCAATTAATTCAAATATTTAGTAAGCATTAGTATCCTAAATAGTTTCAGAAGTAATATTTTTTTAGTAAATTCTCATAGAAGTAAGAATGGATATGGATTCCTTATTCACTCTGACTACTCAATTCCATAATTTACATAAGACTATATTGACTCCTCAATTCTAAAATATATATAGAAAAATATGTTTATATTTTTATCTAGTTTGTACATATCTTAGCTCTGTGTTTTGTTTAGACAAACTTATATTTAACTTTGTTTACGATTGAATACTAAAAAACGTCTTTTAAGGAAGATCAGTAGCCAAGAACTTTTAATAATATTTACCAATTAATTATCTACAATGAACTATCTAATCCAGAATAATAATTAGCGTTACTTTGAATTATTTACATTCAATTTTTAAGATTAAATAATATTTTGGAGGTTGCTTTTTTATAATCGAAAAATATAAAAATATATATTTTGATTGTCGAATAAATCTAATATAAATAACCTATTTTATACAAATATATTGTAAGGACTTATGTAAGCATTAAAGCGGCAAATATGGAAAATCTGGTAAATATGATGCGTCACATTATTAATATATATATATATATATATATATATATATATATATATATCAAATCTCTCCTAAACAATATCGAAACTTTATCAACCATAATCCTCAGTAGGTACACAGTCTATTGAGGTCAAAATAACAATGGCACATCCTTATATATAAAGGATTCTAATATCCTTTCGATAATGGCCAGGATGATACTTAGAAACCATACAAAAGCAAACACAAACAGCTTTTAGAAAGTTGATGATTGGTAATGGAAACTTATTATTAATTATTCCCCAAATGGTGTATATAGATTTTCACGCATTAGACAAATATAATGTGAATAACCTCGTTTACAAGTTAGTTAGGACATAACACTTCTAAACAAGGTTAAACAAGAAAAATAATAACAAAAAGCAACGAAATCAAACTATAAAATAAATTGAATTAACTAGAAAATGGCAAAAATGATTATGTATAATAACAAATATAAGCCCTTCATTTAAGATTTTGTTTAAGCTTTTTAAATCCTTCACATAGGTTCTGATTTTCTTCAGCATAAATCAATTTAATTATTATTATGGACTTTTTTTCAGTAATAGCTGTTTTAACTATTTTAACCCTACTCTAGCCAGAATACTGTGAATTTATAGAAATCAATTTATAAATTTTTGTTGTGTTATTTCTGGATACAAAAATTCTGAGAACCCATGCATCTGTACAATAATGAAAAATATTTGATATAAAAAATTATTATTAATATTCTTAATATAATTTATAGTGCAATTTCAAAAATTAGTATGAGAAATACTTAATTTTAAACTCATATAGTGTCTATAATTATATAAAGTTTTACATATTAATATCATCATAAATGCAAAAGAACCAATTCAAGGAATATCTTTGAAACATTATTTTGTTTGTATCTCGCATATAAGGTCAATGATTATATTAGTGTACGGTTTATTTTCTTTTCGGTGCATTTTTAGGCGGTCACATCATTCAGACCACACTAGAAAAAATCTTCTTACTGGTAGAAAAGACTCTCATAATCCCAAAAAATCCTAATTTTTTATTCAATATAAACTGTTTGTCTGTAGTGAACCCCTTACAAAAGATCGCGAAACATAAGTACGATAATAAGATTATTGGTGGGTGCTTGTCTCTATAAAAAAAAACTTCTTTGTAGAACTTCTTTCTATAGAAGTATTTTGTTTATATATATATATGGAATTAAATTATCGATAACTAAATGTAAAGTTAAAGTTTAAAAATATTTTTATTTGGCCAATGAAGTGTCCAGATTTTAATTTTTAGATGATACTTATTAAAGAAAACTATGGAAATTTATTTTAAAACATCACATTATATTAATATTTTACTAAAAATATAAAAATTCGTAGGATATTTAATTAATTGATATTTAATTAATTTTAACTTTTAAGTTATGATTTATTGGCGCTATATATATAGAGAGACTATCTAATATATTTTTTATTTATGATTTATAATAAAAAACACAAAAGGCAATATTTACTGTATGGTATAAATAGCATGTCTATAGATTTTCTAACTTCATAATTTTCGAATAGAAATTTGAATTTTTCTAAAGTATAATAGAATAAAATTTATTTCTAATTCCTTTAAGACTTGTATAATAATTATTTTTGAAAAATCACTCATGGTTCTATATGCATGTTACATAACATTACTACATTTCAAAATGCTTGTGATTATTCAGCCATTTGTATAGTATAATAATTTCCATAGTTTAATATAAAGTATTGAAAACTGTTGATGGTTTTGCAATAAATAATATGTCTTGTGTATAACGGCTAACTTATTTATTTGTGAGATGTTTGAAAAATGCGGGGATTAAAATTCTAAGCAAATACAAAATTATTCACTAGTATAATTATCTAACGTGATATAATCATCTGCTTATGCTATACAATAATACATTTTCTGACTAGAAAGCAACCATTATTTTCATCTCACATTGGCTCACATTGGTCTATTATCCTAACAAGTTTTGTTTCGCCCGTGAAAATTTCCTTGAAAAAGGGCTTCTCGAACAAAAAATGCGTTTGGCATAGATCTATCAGGCAGTAAATATCAATCACCAAAGGCCTTAGGTCTATTCGGAAACAACAAAGTTAGTTTGGAAGGTAGATAAGTGAATATGTTACGAGGAAAGATATATGACCGCGCAAAGTCGAAGTAATTCATCAAGGGTTGCCGTTCATTATCACACGAGAGGGATTATTGCGAAATAAAAAATCGGAAAATGAAGACAACAGAGCTAATTCTCATACAAAAAAGAAAGCAAAACCCTGAGATAATAAAAAAATATATATACCAAAGAAAAAGACGAATTTTATTAGATGAAAGCTACGATTTATATTGAACAATTAAACTGAATTTCCGTACCGACAACACAGTAATAACCATCACAGATTTTAGATTTTTTGAATTCCTAATCACAATTTCTAAAATAAAATGTATTCGCAATTATATATATATATATATATATATATATATATATATATATATATTAGAGTGGTCCTTAAAATGGTCATTTCATGGTCATAAAAAACAATTTTCTGAAAGTTTTAGCTCTAAATATTAACGTTTAGATAGAGCGCAATTCAATCAAAGTTTTGTATAAAAATAGCATGGAAAAATTTTCAAAAATTTTAAAAATGTTTTTTAGATGTAATTTAGCGAACAAATGAATGAATAAAACTCATTCATTTGTCGCAAAGTTATACCTAAAACATTTTTTTTTTTCAATTTTTAAAATTTTTCCCATGCTCTTTCCATAAGAAGTTTGGAAAAAAAGTTTATATATATATATATATATATATATATATATATATATATTATATATATAAAAACTTTTTTTCCAAAAGAAACTTTATCAAAAATGTAGCAATATGAATAACTATCATCTTATCATCAGAAATATATGGGAATAAATCGCAAATAATATTTTCAAAAATATCAATTATTCAAGAAAATTCTACTTGTTAATACTTCATATCATTTAATTAGTAGGTACAAAAACAGTGAAAGCTACTCAAGAGTATATTTGCACTTGAAATGATCTGAATAAGTGCAAAATATAATATGGAGAATTATAGAATATAGCAAACAAGTTTTGAGTTTCTTCGAAATATGAAGTTTACGGAATAATAGATGTTAAATTCAAATAAGTGGCATTTAATTGCTTGCAATTTCGAAACGCAAAAGGAACATCATGCACTTGCGGAAAACTTACTGTTAAGTTTCATAGCTTATTATCACTTTATGGAATGAATAAAGTCTTACAACATAAAGCAATTATCAACCCTTTAAGCATTACATTTAGCACGTGTATCTTAGAATTATAAATCAGCATATTTTGTAACATTTTTTGGACTTGCAAGCAGAATTATTCCATTTAGGAAGAAAAGTTACTTTCGAATGTTTATATTGATGAGCAATAATTTAATCAAAGTAACCAAAACTATTTTAAAAATTAAAAAGAAGAAAAAGAAGCTCCGCCGTAAGGCAGTTCAGGAAAATAAAATAAATAAGGCTCTCTTAAAAATAAGCTATTAGAAAGTTTTATTTATCTCTCTTCAAAATCAAGTTCAATGAAATTTTAATTTTGGTACCTGCGTAAAATCTTTCAATGTAATATTAAAATATTTATATAAACACGTTTATATAGAAGAAAAACTGACATAAACGATCAGATATTTATTTATAATTTAAGCAAAGTTATGATGTGCCACTGATATTTCCACGTTCAAGTTACAATTCATTTATTACTTAACCTTGGCATATCACGTTTCAAAACATATGCGGCCATTTGAACTTTATGAAAATCAAAACATTAAAATAGTGTACAATATAAACAGAAAGGCAGAAATCAGAAAAAACATATAGCATTATAATTTATATCTTATATATATATATATATATATATATATATAAAATAATATAAGGTACAACTTTCATTGATGTATCTCCGCGGTGTTTTCCTTCAATAAGTTCAACACTCCGAATCGGTCTCGCCGCGCCTTAATTGGAGAAAGCATCACATGTTTGTTGAACCGTGAAAAGCCATTATGACCAAAGAAAAGCGATTGGCAAAACAAAGAGACGTTTTCCAATTATCGTTGCCAATTCGCGGTGACACGTGCACGAATTTCTCGAATTTTCTGTACAATCTCAATCGACATAGCCCTCGAGGGGTATCTCCGAAGGCAAGATTAATAAATTCCTCTCCCATCATGCTTACCCTAAAAAATTGCGATGTAAAACTTAAGTGTTCATTAAATCCTTTTGAAGAAAGGAAAGGCAATATTAAGAAAAAATAAGGCAAAAACATGAGAAAAAATGGTATAAAAAAATGGGCAAAAAAGATAACAGCGGCTTTGAAAATTCTACTTGTATTACATAATCACTATAAAGTCTTCTTAATTTGAAAAATAAGTAATATTTATATAATGTAAATAATATCAAAATATTTATGTTTTTCATTCAGAAATTTTATAGAAAATGCACGCACGCCAATCTTTTACGTTCTACGGAAATGCATCCAACTCAGAAAATATACCCAAAACGCGTTTTTTGTTCTAACTTCATTTAAAAAATCATGCGAATAATTGTTAATTCGAATTGAAATTATTTTCTTACTTCCGCAATATTTCAGTGGAGCATAAAGCCAAGTCTAATTTTCGCATAACAAAAGCCATTATTTTCTTTGCAGAGGCGGCAGCAGATATTTTTGCGAAGAACGCGACGCCTTACAAGGCATACCATTTCCTGGAACCACAACCGTATGTAAATTGAGAAGAAAAAAACCTGTCACCAGCAACTCCTGCAGTAGCCAAATGAAAGTGACAAAGATGTTATTGATTGTATCCACCGTATTTGTTTGCCTGAATCTTCCATCATACGTCATGCGACTCAGAGCATTCATTGAGGTATGAAATCTTATTATGAACGCTTAATTTGGCTTTTAAAACAAGCATAATAACTTCTCGATAAGATCAAGTCAAATTCTATGTAATAACTTCTCGATAAATAAAGTCAAATTCTATGTAGAATTTTGCTGTGCAAATTCCATGTAGAAGTAAATCATATTTTAATAGATCAATGCCTTCATCAAATTTGATTTGGTAATTAGGTTTTAGTTCCTAGTTTCACGACTTTATCGAATTTTCAATAAATAAAACATGAAAAGTCAGAGCACGTACGTTTTTGTTCCACATAAAGACAAGTTCACTAGAATAAAATCTGCCTTTAGAAGGTGAAACTAAAGCTGCACTGCAATAAATGGCTATTAGTTGGATAATTATATAATTTTGCTTTGCATGATTGTGAAGAACGGTTTGTCAATAATTATTTAATAAATTTAGAAGTATCAGGAGGATGAAAAATAATATCAATAACATTATTATTAATATTATAAAATACATAAAAGTTTAGTTGAACAGGTAGCATAACCAAACTTCGGCACAAAGCGCCAAATAGAGCATAGACATTGCATTTTATGCAAAAAAAAAATCGAGAAATTATCAGCCATTTGAGTTATCCATTTAAGCATAGAAGTAACAAATGAGTTAATAAATGCAAATAATTTGTATATAAGTTCATATAAAGTTACGAGCTCAGTTACCAAGCTGAAAATCTGTAATAGCGATTTGAAATAATAAGCATTCACTGATTATAGAGTAGGCGTGTTTGTTTGCGAGAAATATCACTATTCGTAATTAGAATTCTATAACATATATATATATATATATATATATATATATATACACATATACACATATATAGCGAGTATGTGCGAAACTTTCATATAAATTCAACGATATTAATATAATTACGCAATATAGCATAAATTCTGATAATGATATGATGATGATATAAATTTAGTTGTTATGAGCAACCGAGGACTATCATGTGTAAGATTTAACTAATATTTAGTTAGATAATTAATTGTAGTTAATATTTGACAAAAATGAAAAAAAAACAGAATTCCAATTTTTATAATTGCCAACAAGTTTATTTGCGTGGTCTGCATAGTATTTTCAAAAAATCTACGGCATGATGTAAAAGCTTCAATTTATTTGAATCCGCATCTAATGTAAAAATTATAATTCAAGAATATTGGCGTATTTTCTTCATAATCTGTATGTCAAACAACAACTAGTACATATCTTAAATAATATATTTTCTAATAGTATTACCTTAGAATTAAATAACATAATGCATTACATCGATTTCATAATCACGATCAAAGTCAACTGACAAGTAAGCCAACTCCTGTCTAGAAATCTGCAAGCATTTTCTTTTGTTACATTATTAAACTGATTAATTTATATTTAGAAAATTCAAAACTTACTAAATTATCTCCGACAATTCTACTAAAATATGCATCGTTAAATGATTCATTTTAAATCAATTTGGTGTCAACTTTGTTCTTTCACTTTCATATGATAGACTCTTACAATGACTTAAAAATCGTATGTATTACTCTATATTCTCTTCTAACGCCCACTACAATATGTTATTTATACCTAAGAATTTCTTCTTATATATTGACCCCATTATTATAAAATATTTTTCTCTCATGTAGATTTGAATAAAAGCAAATGATTTATTGAGAACACGCTAACGTGAGAAAATTTCTCGTCTTTTTTAATATGCAGAAGCATTACAGTCGTCGGCAATTTTGATCGAAATGCCAGCAATAAATTTGTTGGTCATTATTCTTTGACGATATGCTATTAATAAATTTAATATACACACGTCAACAACCATTTATTCTTCAATTAAAATCGAACAGATATAGAATGCAATGACTGCAAAAACGGTTTAGATTATAATTGCATTTGGAATTTTATATCTAATTATGAATACATAAATGAAGAAAAAAATATCCAAAAACGTTACAAAAGTTTAACGTCTATATAACAAAAGTTTAATCTCTATATCTTCACACATACAGTAATATCAACAATTCTTATAAAGTGGGATCACGTCTCTGCACATAAATTTATAATAAAACTGAAATTCCGTAAATAGCTCTGAAACCAAGGCATTCACAAAAATTTTCCGCCCGGAGCCGTTTTGTAAAATTTTAGACTGCCTATCTGATGGGAATGTCCAGGTATCAGAATTATCCGGATCGTATGTTAAACGTTCAATATTTATACAAGTCCCGGAGCCGCCGGAGCAAATGATCAAAGGTGATAAACTCTTTGCTTTTCGTTACTGCGTACTGAAAACGCATGTCGAACCGCAAATGTGGAAAATAGAATTGCTTGGCGATAATGCTTTTTGTATTTGCAATGCGAGAAAATTGAGATTGTATTCGGGATTTCAGCTTAAAAATTTCTATTGATTATCTGGCAGACTCTTTGAACTTGCGGATTTGAAAATAATGAATTTGAAACAGACACGCCTAATAAGTTTTATATTTTTTCTATCATCAATAAACAATACTAAAGTTCCAAAAACTTTGTTATAAATGTAAATATTAAAAAGAAATATGAGATTTTATAAATACTGAATATATTCAGATCAAACTTTTTGTAAAGGCTTAAATACAGATGTGTATCAATTATTATTATTCTACCTCTATTCTCCTAAAAGCAGAACTATATCAAATATACTGACAAATTTAAACACCTGTATACTTACAACATTTATAACTATCCAAAACTTTTCCCAGTTTCACCATGAATATTATCATAAATATATTATGATAGAAGCTCACCGTAGTGGTTTTGTTTAGACGTAATAAACAGAATTCACCCGAGTTTTCGCAAAACCCATCAAAATTATGGTTAGAATACATTTGATACTAAACAAATACACTTTCCTACCTTAAATTTGAATATAAACTGAAGCTGAATAGAAATTAAATTTTAGGACAAGCAAAAGAAGAATTTAAGAGCAAAATAAATATTAATTATTGTGGTCAATTGCAATATGTGCCAAGTTGAATTTTGTGACAAATAACTGAGTTTTGAAGTTATTTCAATTAATAAATTTAATAGTCCATAAATATGGCTAAAGCACTGATAAATGTTTTCATTATATGAAGGATTATATTAATTATAAAGTTACAAGATGCAAAAACTTGCAATGCAACCCTTTGCGCTCATTGTCTAAAATGATGTACGGTAATTAACTGGTGGAACGATATATAAGTTAGTAAATTGTAGAAATCAACTGATTATATTTTTATAATATCATTTACTTGAAATATTTGATGAACACTAAAAACAAAGATATAATCAAATCGCTTATAGGAGCTCAAAAAAAATGTCTTTAAAAAGTTCGATTTTAGATTTTATCTTACTCAGTAGATATTTTGAAATCATCAAATAATGCATCATTTCAAATCACGTCATGAAAAATGTATATTATTTTTCAGTGCGTACTTTGGGCTTTCAAGTTAAGATTTTCGCCTTATGTAATTCTTTCAGTCGAGCGCTTTCAGAT